>NW_006284436.1:501229-520196 GCF_000327345.1 Myotis davidii
TTCCTGGAAGCCAAGGTCCCAGGATATTTGTTTAGCCATCCTAAAACCAAGAAATTCTGGCTCAGCCTGTGCCCCCCATGCCCTCACCAACATGCTAGGGGGTGCGCGAGGCAAGGTCTGGCCTTCTAGAAGGAGCGCAAGTCTAGAAACGGGAAAATAAACAGGCAGTTGCCATCCGGCACGGTGAGGGCTGCAACAGAGAAAGCAGGAGCTACGGGAATGTTGCCCAGTCAGGTTCTTGTTCTCCATCGGGAGCCCTCGCGTGCCAAGTGCAGGGCCCCGCCCCAAGGAGCCACCCGGTCGGTCTCCTGGTGGACTGGAACGGCAGGCAAGTGATCAATCTGCCAGGTCTCAAGACAAAGGAGGTCTGAGAGCGGCAGTGGTGGAGGCAGCCTGGGCAAGTGTCAGCCTCCAAAGCTAAGGCCAGGGCCTTTACCAGCAAGCAGAAGGCAGGAGCAAGTGCTGGAATCCTCCAGCCTGGGAGGAGGCCCGTCCACCCTGATAGAAAAGGCAGTGAGAAATAGGGCTGGGGGAGGGGAGGGTATCCAGGCCTGGCCACTCAGGTGCCCCTGGAGCCCTGCGGGCTGGTGCTGGGAAATGCACAGTGCACCCCGCTGGCTCTTGGCCTGGCAGGAGGGGCCGCCGTCTCAAACTCCGAACATCTCAGCGAATGGTGTCATTGTTCTGCATCCTCAATCCTTTTCTGGAGAAGGGCAAGGGTTTCTAAGAAATAAATAATGAGATCCCACATGCCAGCACAGCCTCTGACCAGACCCCCACCTCCAGCTCCCTGCGCCCCAGCTTGTGTCTTTGGCCCTGCACCCCGGAGGGGGCAGAAGGCCCTTCACTGGTTACAAACACATCTGGGCTGCCCACCCTGACCCTGACCCTCAAAAATCTCTCCTGAGCTGGAGTTCTCTTTGGTTCTTGAGTGATCTGGCCACAGCCACTGAGTGGGGAGAGGTGTCCAGGCTCCAAGGGGTGGCAAGGAAACCCTCCAACTGCAGTGCCCCGGTTACTGCCAGCAGCCTCCCTCCCCACTGCGTCAGGGGCCTCAGAAAACAACTGAGCATCTTGCACACGAGGCCGGGGAGTCCCTGCCCTCCTGAGCTCGTTTCTCCATCAGAAAAATGGGAAATGGGTGCGTGATGGGTGAGCTGTCTCCCAGGTCCCCACTCTCATGCTAACTGATGGGGCCCGAAGGAACAGCACTGAGGCCAGTGCGCAGAGCAGCGGGGGCACGCGGAAGGCAGGATGGGGGGGGGGGCTGTCGATGGCTGCACGAGGCTTAAAAGCTGGTAAAAGGCTTAATCCTGCATAATGATTTACAAAGTGACACGTAAAATAGATTTACTGTGGCAGCTTGAAAGGAGACCCACAGAAATAAAATTACACTTGGGTTCTGTCTCTCTACAACCTGTCCCACTCCCTTCCAAAAACCAGGAACCCACATGTGCACATATGGACACGTTCACGTAGGCACAAGGGAGCAGGTGGCCAGGGTGGGGTAGGGGAGTGGGAGAGGGACGAACGTGGAGAGAAGGAAGAGCTGGGCCCTGTGCTGGGAATGGCCAGTTGGCTCCCATTCCAGGTGCAGCCTGTGGAAGTGATGCTGCAGCTGCCCCCAGAGCCAGGGGTTAGTCCCATTTACAAACGAGGAACACATCTGGCTGACATGGGATGTCACCGTTGGGAAGCACACAGCAGGCACCCCAAGTGCCCACGGGGCTCAGCACCCCCATTTCTACTTGACTCCCGTCTGATCCAACACTGCAGACACAGGTTTTCAGGGCCCAGGGAGAGGGGTGCACTGCTTCCCCTTGAGTGAGGCAGGGCCTCCAACAGCACTGGGCCGAGGCCAGCTGAGAGGAACTCCCAGAAGACAACCCTCGGGCAAGTTCATCACAGGGAAAGAAAGTGAGCGATGCTCCTGCCCTCGCTGCGGGAATCCCGGGTGGCATCTCCCGCTCTCAGTCTGTGGTGGCCTTCATTCTGCTTACACCGTGCCCAGGGGCACTGCCCTCCACTGAAGCGGGCCCCTGGGCTCCAGCGGTGTGGGGAAACGTGCAACGCGCCCATATCCTAGCCTGGACCAGAGAGGCTCTCCTCAGCACAGTCAACGCCACGGCCGCCGTCCCCCACCTCCAGGGCAGCACCGGCCTGGGCACCTGCCCCGGCTCTCCAGTCGGAAGCAGGGCTGATAACGATGCCCACAGGGTTACTCATTGGTACCAACGGGCATGCATTTAAAAAGAAAAATCGAGAAGGGGGAGAGGCCAGATTCCCCCGGGCAGCTGTGGGGCCTGCAGCACGTCACTCAGCTCCAGCTCCCTCCTGGTTGAAGTGGGTAACACACCTGCTTCTGCGGGCTCTGTGACCCGCCCGACACACCAGAGCCCTGCCTGGTGCACACTGGGTGTTCCCAAGGATGGCAGCTCGGCCTCGGATGACGAGGACGGAAAGGCATTTGCAGTGAGGACAGCCAGGCCAGAAGTTCTGACCTCAGTCATGGCTTAGCACAGTCACCTCCCCCTGCCGCCCACTCTCCCCAGGTCCTAGGCAGCTGCCAATGTTCAGGTGGAGACAAGATCATCGGGGGTGGGTGGGACAGCAGTCAGGCCCTCTGCCCTCTCTGTGCCTCCATTTCCCCACTTCGTTCATCTCTGTTCTGCTCTGTTTCTAGCAAAGACTGGAGGGGCCGAGCCCCAGGCAAGGTCTATGGATGCTCAAGGGTTCCTCCTTGTCACCCTCTGGCTGACACCTGGCAACTCCAGCTCAGTGAAATGCCACCCTGCTCCTCTAACCGACACAGCAGAGGGATGTGCCTAGGCAGGTCTGAACACCCATGTTTACCCAACAGAAGGGTGGCCCTCCCTCCGGGTGGCCCTCCCTCCCCACCCCCCGCCCCCAGTATCATGGCAAGCTGGAGCCCATTTGCCCGCAGACTCGGCTGGTGCGTAGGCCGTGCGTACGAGGCTCCAGCCCCGGCCCTGCCCAGGGAGTCTTGCCCAAGAGGCGCTGCACCCTCGCTAGGCTCTTGCTGCTGAGCCAATTCTCCCAGGAAGCCAACCTGAGGAGGGCAGCAACGTGGGCACAGCGGACGCCCAGGTGGCCTCAGACTTTGGCAGCTTTGGGCAAACAACCCAGGCTAGGAGGTGCTCCTGGGAACCAGGCCTGGCCCAAACACCCCTCTGGCTCTAAATGGAAGGGGGAGGGAAAACGAAGGGGCCAAGGGCTCAGATCGTGTACACAAGCAGCTGTGAGTCTGGGGCTGAGTTATTTAATTCTTTCTCAAACGAAGGGTGCCAGTCACTTCCAAGGCACCCACCGAGAGTGCAAAGATGATAGATAGATAGATAGATAGATAGATAGATAGATAGATAGATGGATAGATACATAGATAGATTCCGAAATCACAAAACCTATCAGCTCTATGTAAAGTGTAGCTGTCTTTTATTCACCCACCTATTCAGCAAACATTTTGGAATGTTTGCTAGGTGCCAAATGTGGTGGTTGGGGTGCCCTGAAGGTAGCTGTGATTCTGCCAGATGAGGGCTTTGACAGTGGTCAGAAAACAGTGCTGGTGGTGCAGGGGCAAAGGCAGGAGCCTCCGCTTGATGTGGCTGGTGCGTAAGGGTAAGCCGAGGCTTGAGCAGGGCTTTGCAGGATGCCTAGGAGTTCTCCAGGCAGACAGGACAAAGAACAGAATGTGCAAAGCTCAAAGTGAAAGTTCAGCTGGGGCCAGAGAACGAAGGGACCCGAGCGCCAGACTGTAGGTGGTAGGAAGCCACGAAGGCGTTGTAAGTAGAGCAGAGGCGGTAACAGGATCAGAGCTGCTTTTCATTAAGGTCACACTGGTGGCCAAGTAGAGGGAGGACAGGAGAGGGGAGGCCAGAGCAGGGGGTGGAGAGAAGGGGTGTCTCCGAACACATTCTGGAGGTGGAGCCCAAAAACATCCGTTCCCTGATGACATGCTCCCACAGGCCAGGCTCTGGGCAGGACAGTGGGGACAGGGACACCCAATGTCACAGCCTGCAGTTCTGGGGAGGAGTCAAGGGTGACTCTCAAGTTTCAGCCGGGGCAGTGAGCCAATGGCAGTCCGGCTCCTAGTCCTTACAGTGGCTCTGTAAGAAGTAGAACAAGGCTCCCCTTCCTCAAAACACTTTGTCACCATCCACTAGAAACCTATATGTACGAAGTATGGGGACTACAATGTCAGTGCCCCCAAGTTGCAACCTATACTATACCACTTGGCAGTCCCAGCAGACACTGCCTCTGAGCAAGCCCTGGGAAGATCGAGTGCCGGGGTTCAGGCAGGAAGAAAAGGCAGATAAAATCTAATACACAAACTAAAAACACAACAGAGCAGAGAAGCAGCAGCGCAGAATGTTTACTAACCTCGCTGCCTCTTGGGTATGGGAAATCTGAATCAAACGAGAGGTGGCATTATTTACTATATGGAATCCAAAACGGAAAAAAAGTAGCTGCTCAAACTAGGTAAACAAAGGAAATGCAAAAACGCAAGTCAGAAAGCATCTGCTTGGCAAGAGGGGGACTGATCAAAAGTATAGAAAACCAGTTCTGGCCTTAGAGCTCACGAAAAAATTGATTTAAAAAAAAATCCTATATACTGAGCAAAACCCCAGCAAGTGAACACAGCGGAGTGGAGCCCATGTGCTGAGAAAATTGAACTGTCTGGACAGCTGAGGGTCTCCGCCCCATCATCCAGCTCCCGGAGTTTAATGAATACCTCCTCTGCTCTGCGTCTGATACAGGCATGAGACGGAGCTGGGACTTTTGTAGAGGAGACAGTCCAGCGGGGAGCACATGGAGGCCTGGGGAGTATAGAGGGGGCCACCTGAGAGCCCCCAGGAGGAGGCAATGACAAACGGAGGCACACCAATCAAGAGGAGCCGGGGGACTCAGACCACCGTCCATCTGACGGCTAAGGCCCTGGTGACAGCTGGCAGGTCCTTTTGTAACAAAAGTGAGACCCTTGTGAGCAAAGGTGAGGTAGACAACGTTCGGTTTTGGGGGAGGCAGGAGTAGAAGCCTCGCCTAGCCTGGGGGTGAAATTGCTCAAACAGGCTTCCATGAGAGTCCTAGCTAGAAGGGGCCTCAGTGCACAGACGGGGAAACTGAGGGCAGAGAGCGCCAGGGGCTTGACAAGGTCAGGAAGCTGATCCGTGTTGTACAAGTGCCCAGAGCCGCCCAGGGAGCGGGGACAGGAAGGGGAGGCACACCCGATGGCCGGCCAGGTCCCTGGGAACTGCTTAGAAACAGAGGGGCGGGACTTCCCACACAGCCAGATTCTCATTCTTGCAGTTTCAGGCTTTCGTTTCTCGAAAAAGATGCTCACAGGGATCTCTGGCCGAGGTCTTGCTCGCCGCCCTCTGGCAGCCCTAACCGGAGTTGGTGTTAGGCACACACTGCCTTCCTCGGCCTCCACTCCCCGCAGCCCGGGGAAGGGGGCACTCTTCACCCATTTTACAGATGAGCGAGCGGCCGCCCCAAGAGCCCCACAGGCTCTCATCCCAATCACTCTCTTTCTGCCCGATGGAGGGGGCTAGTCACCCCTAAGCAGCACGCAGGTGGGGTTGCACCAGGCTGAGGCCTCTGCCCACTGAGCTCCATGGCAGTACAAACGGCAGGTGGGGACCTGGCTCAGGGCCTGGCCCCATGCTGGGCACCTGGGACCCTTGGGCTCCCCAGTCTGAACCCTGCAGGCTGGTGTGGAGTCCCCAGAACTGCCCTGCCGCGCTGCAGGGCTCTGGAGGGTGCTGGCAGCCAGGCTGCGGTTTTGCGCTCGGCTAACTCTTGGCTTCTGAGCAACGAAGTGGAGAGAGAAGAGACATGGCAAGAGGCACTGCCCACCCACTCAGCATCACTGCCTACCCACTCGGCGCCACTGCCTGCCTCCGCCGGCCTTCGGGGCTGAGCAGGCAGCGTCCAGCTGAGACAGGGCCCACCTTACGAGCACTGACTGCCACCATCAAGGTGAGGGAAGGAGAGCTTGTGCAGGTTCAGACCAGAGCAAGCTGGCCTGGCTTCTCTCGCAGCCCACCTTCCCCGCCACCCCTGCTGCCACCCTTAGTTATCAAGGGCTGCCTGGCTGTGGACACTGCGATTCTGGAGTTGCCTGATCAGGCAGGTATCTTCTTGGAAGAGAGAGATGAACAAAGATGAGGCACAGAGAGGGCAGAGGGCCTGCCTGTGGGAGGATTAGAGACACAGGGATAGGGGATGTTATAGCTGGAAATGACCAAGCAGTCCCAGTGCCCTCCCGCCATGTTACTAGCAGGTAAACTGAGGCCCCAGTGACCTGCTTAAGATAACTCTGAATCAATAAGAACCCTAGGATGGTCATCCTGGGTTGATCCTATGGGGCCAAGATAGAGCTGCCCTCTGTGACCCCAATCTCCAAAGTTAGGGAAATTGCAACACTTCCTTGTTTCCATAGTAACCAGCGACTGCTCCAGGAATACACTAAATGTTTTTGGTCCCTCCTCTGTGCTGGCCCTGGGCCAGGCTGTGGGGACACAGAGAGGAAAGAAGGAGGGGGTGTGCAGGGAGGCACAGACCAAGCCTCAGTTCCGGTTGATCCCAGGCAGTGGAGGGCAAGAAGGAGAGAAACCGAAGAACTGTCAGTGGAGGAAGCAATCCCCAGTGTCTGCAAGAGGCAGGGAAGAGTTCAGAGCTGGCAGCTTTTGAGCTGGGCCCCTGGCGGGTGCATCGGAGTTAACCAGATAAAACTGTGGGGTGAAGACGCTGACACAGGCGAAGGCCCCAGGGCTTGAGAGCGCCAGCATGTGGGAAAACACCAGCCCATGAAGGAGAGGAAATGAAAGTGTTGGAGATGAATGGAAGGCTCACGACGGAGGCCACATGCAGCACGGCAGAATTACAAGGGTACAAGGCACACTTCATGCCTCTGTTTTCCCAACTGTTAAGTGGCCATCTTATGACCGAGTAGCTTATGGCTGCCTGGGAGGTGACAGGCATAAAGGAAAAGTGCTTGGACCCACAGGACTTGGAGACCTGGGCCAGCTCTCCCACCTAACTGCTCACCCTGCGCTGTGGAGGTAGACAGGCACTTCCAGTGGGCTTATGCGCATAACCTTGGTCAACCTTCAAAATACATCCAGGATCTGACCACCAACATCCACTCTGGATTATTGTAAAAGCTGCCGGGTTGGTTCATTGCTTCCACCCTTGTCCCTACAATCTATTCTCAGCTCACTAGCCAGAGGGACCTTCATAGGGGGCACATCAGACAGTCTCGGTCCTTTAATTAAAATCCTCCAGTGGCTTCCAAATCACTGAGCATGAAGTCAGTGCTGCGTAGGCCCTCTGTGACCTGGTCCCTGATCACCTTCCTCACTTCCTCTCAATCTTCTTCTCTTTTCCCCTCCACCCCACCACTCCAGCCTCCCGGCCTTTCTTAGAGCATGTCAGGCATGACCCTGCCACCGGGCCTTTGCATATGCTGTGCCCGCTGCCTGGAGTGTTCTTCTCCCAAAGGTTCATGGGTGTACCCCCTTACCTCCCTGAGGCTTGTGTCTGCTCAAATGCAGCCTCTTCAGAGAAGCCTCCCTAATCTCTCCAGCTAAAGAAGCTCAATCTGCCACCCACCTCCCTATATCACTTTATCCTAATTTATGTTTCTTTAAAATATACATTAAGTCGTAGACTTACTGACTGTCTCACTTATGAGACTATAAGCAGAGCCTCTGCATCCCCACACAAGTTCACTACTATATCTCCAGGGCCTGGAATAGTGCCTGGCACACAGTAGGTGCAGACAGGAAACCTTTTTCTCAGGCTGGCATGGGGACCCATCCACAGGAAATATGTGCTGACCTCCCAGGGCACTGGCCCCAGACCGGAAAGGGAAGCAAGGCCTCGCCTGTCCCGTGTCCCTGGTTCCTTATTCACTAGGCCTGGGCAGCCCAAGAGTCAACCTCAGGGAGCAGGAGTCAGAGGAGGCCAGGCTGGCTAGGGTGGGAGGAGTTGGCATCCTGCTGGCTTTGCAGTCAGCTTCCTTCCCTCTCTGGACCTCAGTTTCCTAATCTGGGAAATGGGGATGAGCTGAGAAAAGCTGGTTGCCCAGGTCCCTCCTGTTCCAATAGTCTGGGCATCTTTGGGTCTTCAGAGCCCTGGGAGGGATCACACCAGATTGAAACTAGGGCCATGGTCCCAGGCCAGGGTAACAAACATCCTGCAGCCAGCTGGGTCAGACGCTTGGGCGAGGGGTCTCAGGTGGGCTCCTGGAAATCCTGTTTCCATTCTAGGTGACAGGTGGCAGAGTGCAGGGCAACCCAGTCTGAACCAGGAGGTGAAGGGGAGCGCCCTGTCACAGGGCAGGGTCCCCAGGCTGGGGGAGCTGGCTGTCTCATGGGGACCCCAGGGAATACCTGCCTGCCCCCGGGCTCAGCACTTCTGGTTAGCCCAGCCATAGGGGTAAGGTCCGGAAGCTTTGTGAGATGTGGGTAGTAAGTCCCAGGCCAGCCAGGAGCCAGTGCCACACCCATGGGGGCACTTCCCTGTGTCTCGCTCCAGCAAAAGGTTTCTGTCCAATGACAAGGCAGGGGCTGGGCATGGCTGATGGTCAGGATGCCTGGGGTTCAGCTCCAGCTCTGCCACCGACTTGCAGTGACCTTGGGATGGCCTCTGTCCTCTCTGGGGTCAGACTCAGGAGCTAAATGAGAGGGTTGGCCTGGATGATCTCCAACGCCTTTCTGTGCTGACATTCTCATCACTGCACAAGGTAATAACACATTACATGCCCGCCGCTGCTCGGACATGGCGCAGCATGCAAGGTGCTAGTCCTCCCCGACTCCACGACAGCCCCCGGGAGATATCAGTAGGAGGCCGTTCAGACTCCAAATCCAGTGCTCTGTGCAGACACCCCAGGTCTCTGGGGCCTCAGGACGCTTAGGTAGGGTGCTCCCTGACAGAGTGGCAGGGAACAGAGCTAGGCAGAGAGGGGCTTGGTGAGGAGGAGAGTGGAGGCAGGCACGGAGGAAGCACTACTCACAGCTAGCTTGGTCGCCTCCCAGCAAGAGACCCCAGTGCCAGGGGGCAGGTGAGTATGTTGGAAGGAGCCAGGAAGATGCCAGCCTCTGGAACCATTTAGCATGTCTGGCTCTGCTGGAGGAGCAGATGCCGGGTCACATTCGTTCCCTGGGACCCCAATGAGCCACTGCTGGGACCTCCCAAGCCTACTTCCACTTTTCACGACCTGGGTTAGACCGTTTCCAGGTCGGGCCCCAGGTCTCCAAGCTGCCTGAGCTCTCACCAGAGGCAAAGATAATAAGAGGATAGAGGAAGGCCACCTCCGCCAGGTAGCCCGCTCTGCTGACTCCAGCCTTGCACTCAGCGTAGAGAGGAGAAGCCTCTGGGAATATATCTCTGATGCTGAGTACGGAAGGGAGTTCCTGAGACCCAAGTTCACCACAGTTTGCATGGTCCTGAGATGAGAAGTAGAGAAGGCATCCTTCCCGGCCCCGTAACAGGTGGAACTTCCTAGGTGGAGGGGCCGCTGGGAGGCAGGGAGCAGCCTGTCCCTGGCGGTGTGCAAACCCACACCCGAAGGTGCTCTGTGGGGATGCTGTGTAACAGGCATCCGATGAGGTGGCCACCAAGCTCCCCTGTGGTCTTGCAAAGCATAGGTCCCGTGAATACCGGGGAAAGAAGTATCTGGAACCCTTGGGGGGAGGGAAGGGCAGGAGGAGTCCTGGGTCTCATGCTGGCCCAGACACCTCTAGGAGCGGCCTAGGAGGGCAGCCACCCACAAGGCAGAAAGCCCTGATTACTCCGGGGCCCACAGATTCCACCCTCCCAAGCAGCTGCACTCCTGCCAGGGAGCACAGGGGAAACTGGAGGTGTCATGGGCTGGGGTGGGAGGAACCGGTGCTTCCGCAGAAGGTAAGTCAACGCTGCACTCACAGCCTCAAGGAAACTCCTTTCACAGTCACAGCCCGTCCCCAACACCAGGCAAGAAATAGCACCCAAGGTTTCCCCCTTTTCCAGGATCAGATGCATAAGGAGGACGTGGGGCGCAGGGGTCTGCGCAAAGTAGGCAGGCTGATGGCCAAGCAGCCTCTGCCCAGCTCCCTGCCAGCCACAAAGCCCACTCCTGAGGGTCCCAGAAAGTCAGGGACCCGAGGACTGGGAGTCGGGGGGATAGTCACACAGTGTTCCTGCCGGCTCAGGGACCCAGCTGGGGCCAGAGCTCTCCCCAGGGCCCAGCTGCCTCTCCTACTAACAGCAGCACCACACCCCCCACTAAGGGTTCACAAGTGGCTGGTACACCCTGCCGAGTGCTTCTCTGTGTAAATGTCAGTGGGCCCATGGCCCATGAGGAGGAAACATTAACCGGAGCGGGATAAACAGGCAGAGCAGCCAGCAGGGTTGAAATTAGCCTCCTGACACAGGAGGTCAGCCCTACGAGTAAACCGGCTGCCTAGCCTTCCTAGAGGGAGGGGCGGCCTTCCTCCCTCACCCTGATCCCCTCCTACGCTTTAGGGGGTGTTTTCGCCTGACACTGGCACATCTCATGGTGGACAAGACTGGACAGTTTCAGCAGTGAGGCCAGCCAGCACTGGGCCATCTGCTCCATTGCCAGGTCTGTGTCCCCGTTAGTGACCTTGTTAGGCCCCTTCCCCTCCCTCGGCCTCAGTTTCCTTACTAGTACACGCCCGGCTGGATAGGAAGCAGCAGTCATACACACAATGCCTCCGTGGCTAGGGAGGTGACACAAATGACTTGGAATGAAAGGGTTTGTGGGCAGGAGGAGGGGAGAGACAACACAACAGTTCCACCCAAGGGCCAGGGTAATTTTAGCCCCTCGGATGAAGGCCCATGTTCGTGCACTGCTCTCAGGCATCCAAATTAATTGAGGGATCTGCATAAGCCGTGGACCATCTCAGCAGAAAAATACACGTTTTCAAAGACGTGCACGCGGGTTTAGGGGTTCAGGGCCCTGTAGGCTGGGTTTAAGGCTCTTCCTGCTGACAGCTGGCGAGTCTTTGAGGCGCATCTCTAGGGACACGGCAGAGCTGCCACCCCTCTGCCAAGGGGGCCTTGCTTTTGGGACTGCCCAACCACAAACAGATTCGTGGTCCGCTAACAGTAAAAGAAACGGAGGCTAGAGAAAGTGACAGAGAATTTGCAGTGTTGAGGGGGAAAGGTGTCGAGAAGCAGTGCCAAGAACACAGGTTTCTGTCCATGCAGAAGCTGTCTGTCTCGCCAGCAGGAGCGGTGCCCCAGGAAGGTGGCCTTAGGCAGGGAAACCATCCTCTGGACACCACCCATGCCAGAGTTGGAAGGGACCATCTGGCTTGGCATTTTCCCAAGATGTACCACTATATAAACAAGGGAGGTGGGCCTGGCCAGCATGGCTCAGTGGTTGAGCGTCGACCTATGAAGCGTCCTGTAGTTTGGGAAACACTGGGTGAGCCAATGGTTCACAGTTTCCCAGGAAAGGGAGAGTGTGATCCGATTTCCTCCCTTTCGTGGGCTAGGGTTCCTGAGATCCCACTCTGGGAAACCTTCATGTGGTCTCAGCTCACGATTTTCAGATGAGGAAACTGAGTCCCAGGAGGGATCCATGACAGGCCAAAGGTCCCATTGCTAGTTCCGGTTCACAGCCATTCTGGCTGACTAGGCTCGGTCCCTCCGTGCTCTGCTCTGCCCCACAAAGGAACGGACTGAGAGGGAGGAAGCATCACTGGCCTTAACTTACAGGTGGGAAAGTAAGGTGCTGAGGCAGGCGCGCAGGTCTGCAGATCTCCAAGCTCTTGGAGATAACCTGCCAGCAGCTCTTTCTGCTAAAAGGGAAACTATGGATCATGGCAAGGCTGGGGGAAGCCTGGATCCCAGGCCAGCTTTGGTTGGTTCTGAGATACCTGGTGGTCTTGGGCGATCCACCTGAGTCTCCTCATCTGTAAGGTGGAGGTAATGCAATGCTAACAGCTGCACCAGGTGTGGTGGGAGCAACGGTCATGCCAATGACTGAGGCTACCATTTCTTGAGTACCTACTATGTGCCAGGCACTGTCTGTGCTCCATCTTCTCAACTGATGGGGAAGGCAGTATATTATTTTATGCTAATGAACAAGCCTGTTTTGAAGATGTGGAGCCCCAAGTTGGAGAAGATAACCCTAACTTGCCCATAGTCACAGAGATCACCAGGGGCAAAGCTGAGAGCGGAGCCCAGGCCGTCGAAGAAGAGCCGAAAACAAAATAGTTGCCCAAGAAATGCTGGCTATTGTGATATGAATGGGAGACTCTGGCAAGTTGTTTTAAAGATGGAAACAACAGCAGGAGCCCCAAAGCATGTCAGTAGAAACTTTTACCCCTCCCCACCCAGACCTCAAAACCCCGTCCTGGTGAGACACCGGGGTGCAGGGAGCTACCTCACTGTGGGACCTGCGCCAGACCCTTCATCTCTCTGGGCTGTGGGTTTCCCCACCTGCAAAACAAGAAGGTTGGACATAGATCCTCGAAGGGCCCCCCCACTCGCAAATGCCAAGTAAGGGTTTCAGGACCCTTCCCCCAGCCCCAGGTCTCTGTGCCCGCTTTGTCCCTCAGCCAGGGTGCTGGCTGGTCCGAGATGTCTGCTTTGTTCCCCAGCTTCGGTCCAACTCACCAGGGAGCTGGGTGGGAGTTTGGGGAGAGCCAGAAGACCGGGCAAGGCCAGGTACCAGCATTCCCTCCCTCATCCTGAGCCCACTGGCTCTTCCTCACATCCTGTCACCTGGGCCTGAGGAGGGTGACTCCCAGGGAGGAAGTGAGAGCAGGAACCAGGCAGCAGGGCCATTAGCCCTGCAAAGGACAAAAGACAGCACATGGAGGGGGCAGGTGGAAGCCACCCATCTTCTTGGAATAAACAGGCCTGGGCAGATGAGACACCCTGTACCCTCCCTAGAGGGTTTAAGTCTTACTTACTTCAAATCTACAATGCAACCAACCAACCATTACCTTTCAAATATATACTGAGGTGCTGTGTAGGACTGGGCTACTGCTGAAAACGTCCTTATTTCTTACCCCGAGTTCAGAGATGAGCCCCGTCCTCCCAGGTTCAGCTGGCCCTTCCCAAGTCGAAGAGGAGCAGCCCAGCTGGCGTAGCTCAGTGGTTGAGCGTCGACCTCTGAACCAGGAGGTCATGGTTCCATTCCCAGTCAGGGCACATGCCCAGGTTGTGGGCTCGATCCCCAGTGACGGGCGGGCAGGGAGGCACGGGATCAATGATTCTCTCTCATCAATGATGTTTCTATCTCCCTCTCCCTCTCCCTTCCTCTCTGAAATCAATAAAAAAAATTTTTTCTTTTAAAAAATGAGGAGCAGCAGTGAGTCTGAGCCCTGGAGGGGGGCTAACAGGGCTGCGCCAGGCCGCCAGTACATGCTCACTAAATGCTTACTGAACTAATGGGCTGAAGAGACGGGGTTCCAGGCCTGGCCCTGCCACTAATTTGCTGCTGTCCTTGGATATGGCCAGTTGTTTCCATAGTTGGGTGTCTTGGGCTAGAAAAGCAAAGGTCAGACTAGGTAACCGGGGAAAGTCCCAGAGCCAGGGAGGTTCCGGAGGGGACGGAGGTTTCACACTTCTCTCCCCAGTGCTCCAAGGCGAAGAGGAGGACCTATGCAACTTCTGGGGGGACCCTCCAGGGCAGGGGTTCTGAGGTGGCAGAGACCCCGCCACCACCACCACCACAAGTGCCAACCTCTGTGGGTGGGTAGCTGGAGTTGTTGGGAAATGAGAACCGGGGTAGGGCAGGAAAAAAGATGGGAAATGGGCGCAGTTCCCATTAAAGCCAGACACCAAAAAAATAAGTTTGGAAGAGATTATATTTTAACACTCCCCCCACCCCCACCCCATCAGAAAAGCTTTGTCGTTTTTTTGGCAAAGCAATTATCTGCATTGAATTGGACCCACCAAGAGACCAAAAATCTGGGAAAGACTCGGGGGCTGGAGGGCGGGGGAGCCCCCATGTCTGGGAGCCTGGGAGAGGCAGGCATTGGTTCTCTGCAGACACCCGGGCCAGCAGAGGCTGCAGTCCTGTGGGCCCAGAATTCACGTGTGTGTGTGTGCGTGTGTGTGTGTGTGTTGGGTGGGAGGGGAACAGGTAATGCCAACGGGGAGCGGAAAGAGGATCAGTCATGCCAATGAAGCCCCCAGCCCCTATTGCTGGGGAAAACACATCTGGAGGGTCCGCTAGCCCCTGGGCCATTCCAGACCTGCCCTGAATTTTCCAGGGACAAAGATCACAAGGTCAGACCAACGCAAGTCCCTGATACGCTGCCACTTCTAGCCATCAAGGTCCTGAGCCTGGCTGGCTCAGTGTCCCCAGGTGTCCAGTGAAGGGCTGAAGTCGGCGATGTCTAGCGGCCATGCCTGCTCTGACAGTGGGTGATGCTAAGACTGGACACCACCTACCACCACTCAGGCCCCACCCCAGAGACCTGGGAAGGAGTCCCCAGTCCCCAGCCGGCTGTCTAAGCTGGGGCTGGGGCAGAGTGGAGTCCCCACACCGTCTGTCCTCAACAGCCTGCCACAGCTGAAACCTTCAAGTGGTTACAATTACAGCCGGGCTAACAGGATTAGGGGCGCATTGAAATCTAAGAAATCTAATTAGCTCAGACACCCCGGCCTCCCCCAGCATGATCCTGTAGTAACCCCAGCAGCTGGGCCTGACAGGTGGGGCCCGGGGCCCTCCCAGGCTACAGTCATTACCTGTGCAGGTGTGCCAAACTGGGCCAGGCTTCCCGGGGAAGTGCCAGCCCAGCCTGCCCAGCTGCTCCCTGCTCTGGACCCCACCCGATGCAGCCCTGTCCTGGGGTGGCACTCAGATGAGCTTCAGAAAACCAGGCACAGGTCCTGGGCAGCAGGCAGGCTACGCAGAAGGAACCCAAGAGCTCCCACAGGGCAGCTACCCCACAGGGCCTGGGCACTGACTCAGCCAGAGGAGGGGCAGGCTGAGTCAACGTCTGTATCTATAGAAACCATCGCAGCCCAGGGAAGAGCCTTGGGCTGCACAGGAACCTGGGGCCTAAACACATTTCTGCTTCCTGATCCAGGGCCAGGGATGGTGGTTAAGGCCCATGCACAAACATGTGCACCCAGGAAGTCATGGAAGGATTTGGGGCACAGAGCAAGCTCAGGGGCACAGCTGCAGGTGGGGTGGGCTGTGTGCTGCCAAAAGTGGGAGCAGGGCCAGGTGAGCCCACCTGTGGCCTTTCCTGGGCACAGCTCCTCCTGCTTACCTAAGGCCCCCACCCCTATTCTTGGGGTCCCCGCCAACCTCTGCATCCGGGTCCTGTCTGGTCGGTGGGCTGAGAAGGTGGCAGCACAAGAGCAGTGGCATCTGTGAGGCCTGACGTTGAGTCCTGGCTTAGTCACAGCCGTGTCACCTCTGCGAATCTCGGTTTTCTTCTGTTAAATGGGGGTAATTCCAAATAGTAGCTGGCTGCACTGTTATCCTCGGGGTTAATCAAAGTTGGAGAGTGCTTCCAAATCCGCCCAGTGCCACACAAAGGCAAGGGCCGCGGTTATTGCTGCATCGCGCGCCCCGTGGCAGGCAGCCAGCTGGTAGTGGTTAATTATTTATTTAGACTGATCTTCCTGCCCTGACTGGGCTGTAAACTCCGAAGCAAGAGGAACTGACTTACACATTTCTGGGTCTCACTGGCCACAGTCCTCACACGGTGGACTCTCAGGAAATATCTATGGCAACAATGCTGGGCCCCTGACCAAACCCCACCCCTTTATGTATCTCCTTCCTTCTCCTCATCCCGGATCCAATGAGAGAAAGTGCCAAGAGGCAAACCCAGCACCCGAAGACAGAGGCCGGTGAGCCCCTGGGCAGACCCTTCCCCACTCCCCCCAGGTCACGCCCCATAAGGCTGGAAGCAGCCACTTGCAGGATGTCCCCCACCCCGTAGCAGTGTGGCTTGTTTGGGCAGGGTCCAACCTCAGATTATACCTGCAGCTTACAGCCCAGTCAGCCTCTGCCTCTCTCATCCTCAGGGGCTTGACTCTGATCATTCAGGAAAGAACAAAGCTGGGATCTGCAGGAGCAGAGTGAGGTCAAGAGGTGTTGATTTCCAGAAGGTATGCCATGCAGTAGAGCATGCTAACAGCCAGAGCTGTCCATTGAAGGCAGAAGCTGCCTATAGGTGGCGAGTGCCTTGTCATGGGGGGCATGCAAGCCAAGGCTAGACAATAAGCTGTCAGGGAGGTAGACTTGGGTGGGAGAACAGCACCTGAAAATGCTTCTAGCACCCCAATCCAACCCCTTTGTGCCCAGAGCCTGCCAGGACTTTGGGGGATACACTCCCAGAACTCTTGTGTGACAACATTTATCTCATCCTCACAGCAACCAAGTGGGTGAGAGGGGTTCTGCCTCTGGATCCATTTTACAGATGAGGAAACTGAGGTCCTGGCAGAGTGATGCTACTGGCCCAAAGGAGCCAGCCAGCTACAGCCTCCTGACACTTCCCCCCACCTCCTGTGCCTGTTTTTATCAGCCTCCCTTTATCCTCCCTGAGGGCAGGGCCCAACCTCATACCTTAGAATCCTCCCTGGAGCTTACAGCCCTGACCAGGCTCTGCCTCCCTTCATCCTCAGGGGCTCTAGGGACAAAGAGCGGCTCCCCCCCAGTCTCCCCCTCCGCCCCCGCCGCCCCAAGGCGTGGGCTGAGGCCACAGGGTCCTGCTGAGAGGCCAGAGTTGTCACTAGGCAAGACTACAGTGGTGTCCAGGGTAATTACAGCAGCCCGGCCTTTGTTGTCCGTACAAAACCTAAGGAACCTCATAAAGATGAGGCAGTGATAGAAGCCAGGCAAGAGCCCTCGGGAGCAAAGTTAGCAAAGTTATGAATGAAAACGTATGGGACCCAGTCATGGCCTGGCAGGCCCTGCTTCCTGGTTCCGTGACAGAGTGCCCAAAGAAGCTTCCGGAAATTAACCTGTTGGTTCCTGAGTTTCTTACAGCAACGTCGCTCCCTGGGCCTGGGGTCACAGCGTCTACTGGACTCTGGCCAAGGCCAGAGAACTTAGTATCGGTGGCTCCACACACGGGTACTCTTGGGACAAAACTCTTAGGACACAGCAGGCCTCAGAGTGTCCGCCTTCCTTTCCACCTCCCATCTCTGTCCATCAGGGAAAAAGTGGAGTCTGCAGCTCTTCTGAGTTGCGTCCTTCCCTCTGCAATTTTCCAGGGTCAGTTGACAATGGACACCTGTCCAGTGGAGGCCCATCTCTGGGGACCAGGAATGGAGATAATGTTGTGTGACTTTCGCTAGGGAAGTGAGTGTGTGTGTGTGTGTGTGTGTGTGTGTGTGTGAGAGAGAGAGAGAGAGAGAGAGAGAGAGAGAGAGAGAGAGAGACACCATGGCTCTGTGGCCAAACCCCACTGTCTCTGAGCCTTTCCTGACTTTGCTCCTGGCTGTGAAGAGGAGGATGGGCCTTCCCCCTTTCCTTAGGAGGAGAAGGGGACATTTTGTCCCCACAAAGAAGCCAGCAATCCTTTTCTGCATAGACAGGGCTAGTTATCAAAATTTCCCATAAGTCCTGTAATTTCTTATTTCCAACTCTTCTCTGTGAGCCATATGTTGAGGGCCTCAAAACTCAATCCAAAACCATTTAAAACGTTTGAAATTGCCCCAGTCTCCTGGCCCAGGTCACTGCCACCAACTCTCAGAAGTAGAAAGTTTGGAGATTTGCATGTGAAAACAGCATTTCGTAACCTCCTGACTTGGGACAAGGAGATGGTTCTGTCCTTTCGGGAAAAACAAACCCCAACCGAAATCATAAAACTCAGAAGAAAACACCATCTCCCTCCAAATCCTTCCCTGGGCCCCGAAGTCACACGTGCTCTGTGGCAGATACAGTTTTCAATGTGTCTTTTGTTTGATGCTGGTGTTTCAACATCCTCAACTTGAAGAAAGAAAGGCCAGCAGAGGCTTGGGGCATTCACTAACCACACTGCCAGGGCCAGGCAAGCGAGCAGGCCGGGGCCAGGAATTCCCCCCCCGCTGGACCCCCCCCCCCCCAAAAAAAAAGCGGCCAGGACAAAATTAGGGGCTTGATCCCTCTTCTAAACTTCCCAGATAGCTTACAAGACACTTTTAAACTCCCAGAACCATACAGACACCAGGGAAGGCAAGTTGGAGTTCATCACCAGCCAAGCTGCCCATTCTGCAGCCAGAGCGCCTGCCTCTTTATCTCCACCTTCAAAAAAACAAAAATAAGCAAAGCCAGGCTCCTCTGGGAACAGCCTCTGGCCTCCTGCCCTGACCTGTGCAACCAGCCTGTGCTCACACCCACAGGGAGGAGGAGACAGCCCTGGTGAGCCCTCTGGTCCACCAGGCCCTGTCCCCGGGTTGCAGCAGAGACAAACTGTTGCTCAAGAAAGTCCTCCAGAAAACCCTTGGCAGCACCAGGCAGCTCGGGTGGCTCCTACCCAGCACCAAGCCAGCGGCTTCCGTAGGAGGCTTCCCACTACCCTTTTGCTAGTAAATCTGTGGTGGTGGGTCTCCCTCTCCCATGCCCTGGGCATCAACCCAGGGGGCTCCGAATGGCCATGGCAGAACAGGGAGGAGGAGAAGGCTGGCGGAGCAGTGCCCTCGCCCTGCCAGCCCAGCCGCCAGCTTCTTGGAGGACCTCTGAGAGAACATTTGTTTGGGCTGCCAAGTTAAATCTTCCTCCCTCATGTCAGGGCATTGGAAAAGCAGTCAGGGGAGAGGAGAAGGGGGGGCGCGGGGGAAGGAGCAGCGGGAGGGAGGGAGGAAGGGAGGGAAGCAGGCAGGCAGGCGGGCGAGCAAGCTCTCTGAGCCCCAGTTACTCAGGCACTGCCTGGCTCTGGAAGCTGGCGGCTCCGAGGGAGGCGCGGCCGCAACTCTGGACACCCAGGCAGGGGCCCGGCCGCCAGGCCTCGGGGGTCCGGCACCAGGTGCCAGAACCCCA
>NW_006284436.1:520739-521083 GCF_000327345.1 Myotis davidii
GTGAAGACCCACAGGAAGCCCCTGCGCACCCCCTCGGCGGGGAACGCCGGCGCTGCGCACCGCGTCTCCCCGGGCGATTCACACACAAACAACTTCACCGCGCCCCCGCCTCCCATTTACAAAAGTGTGCGTTTTTCCTGGAAATTCAGATGCACAACTTAACACCGCCACCCCTACCACCCCGAAACCCGCCGCGGTCCCTCGCGGTTCTCGTACAGACAGGCTCACAACTTCGCGTCCTCGCAAAGGAGGCGAGGGAGACGGAGGTGTTCCCAGCCCCATCCTTCGCTCCCTCCCTCCTGCCCCGAATCCCGGTCCTGCCCGGCCCCGGGGGTGTAGGACGA
>NW_006284436.1:522098-528491 GCF_000327345.1 Myotis davidii
TCCCTTTCCTTTTCTCTTTCTTTCCCTCCTTTCCTTTCCCTTGTTTTGCTTTCTTTCTTACCCGATCCTCGGTCTGAGCCCTCTTCAAGCTTTCCCTCTCTCTGGCTCTGATGGACTTCGGGTAACACCCCCCACCCCAGCCCTTTTCTCTCCTCCTCCCACCACTACTCCCTGACCGCCCCCACTCCTACCCCAGCAACTTTGGAGTCGGAGAGAAATGCTGAGCTTGGAAGGGACCACACTGGGAAGGGGGCTAAAATCACCCTGTTCACTGGAGTGACCCCCCCGGTCGCACGCCCCCGACTGGAATGCACACCCGGCTGCAGACGCAGTCAGGTCCCCGAATTGGGCTGAGCGAGTTGCTAACAAGGTCGTCAACGCCTTCCTCTGCAGGGGGGATTCTTCCCAAAGCCCGGGGACAGGTGGGTGGGGCGAGCGGAGGACACATCACCACCACCTCCAAGGGCGATGCTGGGGAGGCTGGAGCGCAGCACTCCGACGGCTGGGAAGGAGAGGTGCGCCTGGTCTGTCTCGGGCACCCATCGCATCCGGAGGCGTGTAGATTCCCTGAAGGCCCCAGGGAGTGCTCGGGGCCCAACACTCGCGGGCGGGGTGGAGGCGTCCGGACCCGGGCCCAGCCCTCCGTCTCTAGCTGGACACCGCCTCGGGGTCTGCGGAGAGCGTGGGCACTCACACGGCGCAGTTTGGTGCTCCCACTCGCGGCATTTCCCTCGCAGACCCACCCCTGAGAGCATCTAAGTGGGCGCCCACCTTGGCTCACGTCCACTGCCACTCACACGGAAACTCCTACACAAACGGCACACACATTGGCGCCCACACTCAGTATTGCAAACACGCTTCCTCGCGCATACACACGCAAACACGCACACGTACCCTTACAAATATGCGTGTACACGGCCATAGCAAGCACACTCACAGACGCACGCAATTTCACACACACACACACACACACACACACACACACACACCGGTGTGCAACCACACATGCACTCAAAAAACAAAACATCACCCTGTGCACTAAATCCTCACGTTCACGTACACATACAAACACACCTCCTCCTCCCTTCCTCTTCCACACCCCTTCCTCAAGCCCACCACCCATGGTGCCTCCGTCCCACATCATAACCGCCGCTCGAGCAGCACGGGTTGGACACAGACACAGACACTCGCGCGCCCGCACGCGCTTCCCTCCCCACACCAGCCGGGGAGGCTCCAGCCCCGCTCCCGGGGCGGGTTCCAGGTGTGGCGGCGACTCCGCTCTCCATGTTTTGCAGCCCGCCGCGGTGTCGGAGGCGAGGCGAGGAAGGGAGCTGGAATAACAAAGGCAAGTTGGGGAGAGCGCAAGGGGGCGCAGCCCCGGCCGGGCCGCGGGGGGAGCCCTGCCTGGCCAAGGCTCGGGAGGCTGCAGGGTCTTGGGCGCCTGGAGCTGGAGGTGGGGGTGAGGGAGAGTGGGGGTCGAGGGGCGGGGCCGCGGCGTGACGTCAGAGAACCCCGGCCTCCTGGGCAGTGATCAGCACGCACCCTGGGCCAATGCGGGGAGCAGGCCGGAGTACCCACCTCGCCCCCATTTTAAATATCTTTCCGATAGCTCCTCTGACCTCGGCTTGAACCCCTTCAGGGCCAGCGAGATCACTCCTTTCGCCGCCGAGGGAGAGGAGGCAAAATGCATTTGCCAGCCCTGAATTCATCCTCAAAGCTGCACTAGCCTGACAGCCCGAGAACTCTGCCTGGATTCCTGAGGACTCAGAGGACTGCCGCTCAGGTCCATGGGGCGAGGGGGTGTGGGGGGTGCCTGGAGCCGGCTTGGTTTTCCAGGGGGAATCCTGCCTCCCGTGCCATTAGAGGCAGGGGGGGCCCTCCTTTCGGGGCCTCAGTCTTCCGAACTGTCACATGGACCGCTTTCTCGCTGCTCTGGCACAGGTGGCAGCTGAACATCCCTGGAGAGGATGGATGGCATGAAAGCTCCAGACCTCTAGGGACACCAGGGAGGCATGGTCCCCGCGCATTCCTGTGGGAGGAAGCCCCTCCCCCTAGGCCTCTGGATGGCCCAGTTTCCTAAGCAAGGACATAGGGGAGGGGGGGCAACCTGAGAAACCCTTGGCCTGACCCAGGGCTGGCAGGTGGGAACTCAGCTTGCTAAATGGTGGCTGGAGCCACAGCTGCCCTCCACTCCCAGCGATTCACACACAGCATTGCAACAGCCACAGTGCCACCCTCAGCCATGTCCAAAACCTCAGGGCAGAGTTTCTGATGGTCAAGGACCTGAAGGGCACAATCTAGACCAGTTCTTAATGCTTTGATGATCATCTAGGTCAGGAAGCTCAGTCCTCTGAACATTTCTCAGTGAGTGAGCGCTCACCACCTCCAGAAGGTGGAGGATGCCCGTGACCTTGGGGATCACCCTCATGTTGAAAAGCTCCTGTCCAGAAGACTCCCACCCCCACCCCACCCAGTTCCCTTTACATCTGCAAACTGGGAAGCTATTGCAGAGGGCAGAGGAGCCCAGCCCAGCACAAAAAGAAGCCCAACACTCTGTAGCATGGAGCCTCAGAAAATTCCAGCTCTTCCCACTCGCCAAGCATGGCACTTGATGGCAGCAAGACGAAGAAATCTCACTTGGACCCAAGCCTCCAGGGGACCCAGTTCTTGGGGCTCAGGCCTTTGCAGTCTCTATTCATCTTTCAGGGAAATAACAAGGCAGATTGGATCCCTGTGGGGTCTTGGGAGAAGCCATGATTATTTTGTACCTACTGTGTGCTGGGTACTCTGTTGAAGGCCTCTTAGCATTAATGTATTGAATTTTCGCATTGCTTGCCTGGAGTTAGGTTTATTACCATCCCCCTTCAGAGAAGACTATATTGTTGAGTGGCGTGCCCAAGGTCAATCCTGATTCGAATTCAGACTCTCATTGACAAACATTCCTTCTGGCCTCTCAGCCCCAGCTCCACGTCCTCACCCATCAACGCTGTGATCCTAGGCAAGTTGCTATCCCTCTCTGGGCTTCTGTAAACCAAGGGCACGGTGTATGGCAGTGGTCATGCTTCTTTGGGGACTGTATGTCCTAACCCGCTCTCTGGGCCTTGGCCTCCATGGGCCTGGATCTCTGGGGGTGAAGCAGCGAGGAAAGTGCTTTACTTTCCACCCACTGAGTCCTATTCAGCTAGTACAGACCCACAAGTCACCTGGCTGCAGAGGCGGCTTCAGTGCCATCAGGAAGGTACAGGCTACATGGGTTGGCCTGTGGGCACCAATGCAGGGGCAGCCCACACCCACCTTCAGAGAGTGGACTCAAGTGCTATTAATTTCCTTAGGTCGGGAGCTGTCAGTGGGGAAGTGGCCATTGGTTAGGCCTGGACCAGGGGAGCAGGGAGCCGAGAAGTCCAGGGAGCCAGGAGGAAGGCAGGGGTGGGAGGCTTTAGGTCCTGGGGCAAAGCAGAGGACCTGTGCAGGGTGCGGGGAGTCCAGCCTCGTCCTGGGGCCTCCGTGGGTGGGGATCAGAGGACTGGCACGCGTGGGGGTGGACGCCTACCTCTCCAGGACTGCCTTCTCTGTTTCACTTTCCACCCCGCACTTCCCAAAAGTGGGCCAGGGAGTTAGGGGCAGAAGGAAGGTCACTTATTGCGTGCTTACTGTACGCCCAGCACTTTGGAAATACTGTTTCATTCTGTCCTCTCCACAAACCAGAAAGTGTAATCCCCCCCCCGCCCCGCCGCCCCCAGGAAAAGCTCAGAGCTCAGAGAGGTTAAGTGACCTGCTCAATGTGGCTGGGATTGGTTCAGGACTGGGCTGGGCCTCAGGGTTGAGAATGGGGACTTGCCTTCATCCCAGCACCAGCTGGTCCCTCACTCACCTCCCAGGGAGTGGTCAGGGCCCATCCCCTGGCAGCGGGTAACAGGGAATCCATGTAGTCTCCTTGCCTTGGTGGATCCAGGAGGCATTTGGTTACTGCCAGCTCGGGGGCCTATGCCTCTCAGGGTGGGTGGGATAGCGTATTCCCTTCAGCACATCAGGCTGCCCTGGTCCACCTGCTCCCCATGTTCCAATCCCATTGCCCCTCTATTCTCTGAGGCCACACCTTCCCAGCCTCCTCGGCTCTTCCAGGCCCTTCCATCAAGCATGCTGTCTTCTGTTTCTATCACAGAGCTCTGCCCTGTGGTCCCAGACACAGCTCAGCTACCACCCGCTTCCTCCAAAGGGAGGTCCTGGAGAGGGGACTGAGAGCTGCCTCAGAGCAGGGACACTCCCCAACAGGCCGCTGCCCAACGGCGGTGGTGCGGCTTGAGCACATCACGGACGCGCTGTGCTCTGCTTCCTCTTCTGTCAAGTTACCGTGGAACACAGAGGATGCTGGATGGAGCTTTGCCTTTGAGTGTCCTGTGATTCTGCAGGTCTGAGTCTTCAACCCTTGGACTGAGCTACAGTGGAATTTGGGGCTCAGGGGACCCTGCTTTGGGGGGTGCGCTCAGACAACCCCTGGTGTACACAGAGGGAGCTGTGACTAGACAATGACCTTAACACCTTGCTTCATGGGGTACCTCTCTCCCTCTGAGCCTCACATCGGCCCTTTTACCTGTGACTAAACCGAGCCCCAAAGGGAGGCGGTGGCTTTCCCATGGCCTCCCAGCTGGGAAGTGCCAGAGCTGGACTGAGGGCCCAGCCTCCCGGTCCAGCACCCTCTCCCTGTGCCGGTGCCCTTAGAGGAGCAATCTGGGAGCCAGTGCTCCCTGCAGCACTGCCAGGGGGAAGTCTGGAACCAGCGGCTGGAGGAGGCCTAGCCTCCTCCCTCTGTCCTGACAGCTCCTGCGCCCTGAGGGGGGAGTCTCCTTCCGCACTGGGGGAGTGGGAGGAGCTATCAGCTTCAGCACCTCCCCTCCTCACCTGGGCAGAAGTCTTCCAGCCCCAAGGCTCCTCCTCCCTTGCCTGCGGCTTGGAGCTGGGTAGCTTCCAGCATTGCCCCCACCTTATACACACTCTTCCCTCATGCTCTTCCTGCCTCCTGGGCACACCCCTCCGCCTTCCAGGCCAGGATCCTAACCTGATAAGTCTAGTGATGTGCTGTCTACCTGTCTCAACCCCTACCTGCTGCTGTCCCTGCCTCCAATGTCATTATCACCATAGCAGTTACTTATCCAACTCTGACCATGTGTGGGGAGCAAGTATCTCCTACACATGAACTCCTTAGTCTTCTCAGGAACTGATGAGGAGGAGTAGTAACATCCATTTCACAGATGAGGAAACTGAGGCAGAGGGAGTTTCATTTGCCCAATGTGACACCTCACCAGTCCAGGAGGTTATTTTTTTTTAAAATATATTTTATTGATTTTTCCACAGAGAAGAAGGGAGAGGGATAGAGAGTCAGAAACATCGATGAGAGAGATCGATCAGCTGCCTCCTGCACGCCCCCCAATGGGGATGTGCCTGCAACCAAGGTACATGCCCTTGACCGGAATCGAACCTGGGACCCTTCAGTCCGCAGGCCGACGCTCTATCCACTGAGCCAAACCGGTTCGGCCAGGAGGTTATTTTGATGATGTGCACCCATATCCCCCCACCACAATCCGCCTCCCAGCAGGAGCGCAGGTGCAGGCTGACTCAGTGCTCTGGCCCCCCAGCCAGCATAATGCTGAGTGACTGACAGCCAGTCGAGTGCAGTGCAGGGGTCACACAAGGGTGAACCAGACTCAGCCCTTCAGGAACTATCAGGAAGGACTGGCTACAGCAAATGCCACCCTAAGAGTTTGGGGAAAGGAGAGGAGTTCACGTGGAGTGGGCTCTGGACGGCAAGCTCTGCGGGGGCCACGGGGAAACAGACCAGAGTGAGGCACGGCCTGCGCAAGGTCACACGGCCAGGGCGAGGCAGCATCTGGGTTGAGACCCGGCTCTCAGCGTGTCGTGCCTTCTTGCACCTTGCAGCCAGCTGTGGGGCCTCTGTGTCTGTGCTCTTTTTCAAGGACACTCGGTCCCAGACGCCTCCACGATGCTGAGCTGTTCAATGAGTGGCTCCAGTCCTTCTCTCCCCTCTATTAAAATTTTTTTTAAAGAAGAAGAAAGAAAGAAATCCAGGCATTGTCCCTGCCTGCAGCTGGTGCCAACTAGAATCCCGCCAAACAGAATGGAGCTGAGAGCTCGGCCGCCCAGGGGCCTGGCTGCTGACACAGGGCCTTTCTATTGTGCTTTCCGCTGGGGGCCCAGGCTGACGCTGCGGCCCCTCCACGGGAACCCTCTTCACCTGCCTTCCTGGCCCCAGTTCTGAGTCTCCTGCTGCCACTTGGAAGGGCTGTAGGAGTACTGCCACCCCTGCTTTCCTTCCACACTGACCCACAGCCTGAGGTGAGCTGTCTCCCTCCCTTCCTGCCAGCCTGCCCGCCCCCC
>NW_006284436.1:528541-528970 GCF_000327345.1 Myotis davidii
GAGTGGCAGAAATCCTACCTCCATGGAATCATTGGGAACACTGGTTTGATTTCAGAACATGCCAGGAATTTCCATCCCCCCTCCCTCTGACTTGGTAGGTGCCAGTCCAGGCTCAACCATTAAGGCAGTTTACAGTGGTGAAGGCCTGGGGGTTGGGGGGTATGAGGGCGGGGGGAGACAAACACTTCGGCAGAGACACAAAAATGGCTTTTAAAGTCACTGGTTCAGCCCTGGCTGGGTAGCTCAGTTTGTTAGAGCATCATCCCCATACACCAACATTGCAGGTTTGATCCCAGGTCATGGCACATATGAGAATCAACCAATGAATGCATGAGTAAGTGGAACAACAAATTGATGTTCTCTCTCTCTCTCTCTCTCTCTCTCTCTCTCTCTCTCACTCTCTCTCTTTCCTTTCCCCCTTCCTCTCTC
>NW_006284436.1:530387-543869 GCF_000327345.1 Myotis davidii
AACAGATGTGTTCTCTCTCTCTCTCTCTCTCTCTCTCTCTCTCTCTCTCTCTCTCTTTCCTTTCCCCCTTCCTCTCTCTTTAAAATCAACCAATAAATAAAAATAAACAGGTTCACCTGTTCCTTCTGCTCCAAGAGACTCATCTTAGGCAGGAAAGGGCTCCCCATACTCTCCCTGGCTATTGTCATTTATTCTCCTGTACCTCCTCCTTTGAAACCTTGAGCTCCCTTTGCACACACACACCCTCCCCCATCACAAGCTGATCAGGCCCATATTACCCCAAGCAGCAGCCCTAAGAACAGCAGCCTGGCCAGCATCCAGTTTCCACTAGAACCCTTGGGCTTGGCCCTGCCATCAGAGCCAGCTTTCGGAGCTGCCCGCTTACTCCAGTGGGCACAGCACTTCAGAGTTTACGGACAGCCCTTTCTGTCTCACCTGAATACCACAGCAGCCTGAAGGTCCAGGCAGAGATTGCACAGCCCGCTCTGCAGAGGAGTCAACTGAGGGTGCCAGCGGGCTGGCCAAGATCACACAGGAAAGGGCAGAGTTGGTATTTGAACGCTGGTCTCTTGATTCCATGTCACTAAGCAGGGGTGGAGACCCGGGTGGCAGTGGTCTCAGAGGATGGCATTCCCACTCTCCATATGCTGCCAGGAGACAGGATCCCAGACACATTGATTTATTCAACTAGTAGCTATTGAATACCTGCAATGTGCCAGACACGAGACTAGGCGCTGGGGATCCAACAGTGAATGAAACAGGGGTGGTCCATGCTGTCACAGGCTGATATCCTGGTGAGGAGACACACACCAAACCGTGTGGAAGACCTCTGTGTGTACCAGCCCAAGTGCGCTGGAAGAAGCCCCTGGCTGGGAAGCTGGAGACGCAGGTTCTAGCCCCAGTGTTGCCCCGAATTCTCCGTATGACGTTGGATGAGGTTTTCCACCTGTGACATTTGCAAGTATGTGGTCTTCACACATTTGCTGAGGTCCCTTCCCTACTCCCAGTCTCTGAGTCAAGTGGTTAATGATTTCCTGGCATGAATGATTACCCTGATTAATTTTTTTTAAAACCTGACATTTCATAGGCTCTCAGGGCCAGAAAGGGGCTACCAAGGTCATCTCATCTGAGCCCCTCACGAAGGAAGAAGCCCCCGGCCTCATTCTTTCCGGGGTGGGGGTGGGGGACTGTGCCCGCTAGCATCCTTCTGGGAATGGGTGCTGGCTGCCTCATAGAGCAGACACTGCCCAGCCGTGTGCTGGTAAATGTTTAACACCTGGCTCTCCGAAGTGGGGAAAACCTGATTTATAGCATTTGCCGATTTCCACGGTGTAAATACTCCCACCATGGCCAATTTCAGGCTGCCACTTTAACATCAACCAGCTCACACAGGTCCTACAAATGGATCCGTCAGCTCTTGTGAGCCAGCCAGAGCTGGCTCCAACAGACCACTGCTCCACCCCTCAGAGAGGCCCTGTCCAACTTGACTTGTCAGAAAGTTCTTCCTGGTATTGAGCAAAACATCTCATTGTCCAGAGCTTCTGGCCTGGATGTCCTGAGCTACCTCTCGGGTGTCATAGGACAACGGGAACCCTTGGCTCCAGGAAGCCCTTCAGAGAACGGGAGGAGCTGACCCTGTCTCTCTGTGAGAAGGGAAGTTCCTGGGCCAAGCGGGGCCGGGGTATATTCACTTTCCCTCTCTGCCCTCCCTGCCCCCTCTCCCTTCTTCCCTCCTTCCCCGCCTCCCACATACATTTCCAGGGCTTCTAGGATACATCGGGCGCTGTGCCAGGTACTGTGGACACAGTGACCCATGTCTTCCGTCACACTGGCCCGTCCAATTGGAAAGCGTCCCCACTCAGCCTTTCCACCGTGGAGGCTGCGCTCCGGTGCCACCCACTCTCAGGCGCCTGCTCTGACCTACCCCTTCCCCCCGGAGGTGGACAGCCCCCGCCCTCCCAGAGCCTTTATCGTCCCTGTTTGGCACTTATCACTTTCTACCTTGGATCACAGCTATTTGTGTACAAGGCTTATCTCGCTGCCAGACTGAGAGGCTGCGCGGGCTTGTTGAAAGAGCGTGGACTTTGGAGCCGCAGGCCTGCTCTGAGTCCAGCCCCGCCACTTAGAGCTGTGGGCCCTCAGGGGATTCATGCCACCTTTTGCAGCCTCAGTTTCCTTATCTGTGGAGTGGGGCTGACGATGATTGCTTCCCAGGTGGTTTGACCATTAAATGAGATTACAGATGTAAACCCCTTTCCTGTTCCTGTCTGGACTCCCATTCGCTTGGGGACAGAGATTGTGTCCAGTGCCTCTTTGCATTCTCCTGGTTATAACAACAACAGTCTAAACACTAACAATGGCAAGCAGTCATACAGCAATCGCCATGTGTAGGGTATTAGTCTAAAACACATGTATCAACCATTTCATTCTCACATCTATCTTGTGGCAATGGGACTATTATTATTCCTGTTCATAGATGAGCAACCGGAGGCAAAGATGGGCTACATAACAAGCCCCAGGTCACACAGCTAGTGAGTGGGAGAGCTGAGATTTGAACCCAGGAAAGTCTGCTCCTTAGCAGTAGAGTGCTGTTATGTGGTCACAATAAAGGGCTTGGAGGGGCTTCTGGAGGGAGCAGTGTGGGTGTGAGTGCGCATGCTGCACCCCAGCCTGGGAACATCTGCGCTGGGGTGGGGGTGAGGCTGTAGAGAGAAGCTCCTGGTCTGCCTACAGGACCACCCTAAGGCAAATTGGTTAGTGCTGGAGAGAGGACTCAGACTCAGAGGGGACTGAGATTACTAATGGACAAAGCAATCAGAGAAGGCTTCATGAAAGAGGTGGCCATTGCAATGGGCCTTGACGGATGAGGAGGATTTGGATTGGGATGAACAAAGCAGAGGGTACAGCAGGAGCAAAGGTGTAGAGATGGGAGAGGTATATTAAGGCTTCATTTAAGTGTCAGGCTAGACATTGTGGTGGGTGGGTGGAGCAGAGACAGTAAATGTGGGGAGGGGAGTGTTGCTCAGTCTGTGATTCAGAAACAGTTAAGGGAACCATTTCAGAGGCTTTGAAAGCCTGCTGACCCTGAAGGGTTGAGAGCCAACTGGGCTGCCCTAGGGGCCAGATGGTCATTTTGCTTCTCTATAAACTACTCTGAGATTCCAAAGTCCTAGGCGCCTGAATTGATAGTTCCGCCTCTTGGTCACATCCCACCCTGTCTCTGAGCCTCAGTTTCACTATCTGCAAAATGGGCACGAAGAGTGGACCTTGCCAGCCAGTTGAAGGATGAAACAGGGCTGGTGGAGTGATGTGCCTGACACTCCTGGGACAGGAAGTAGGTGGGAGGTACTTGGAGGGAATGGAAAGCTGGAAGGGGAGGGTTGGGAGGAGCTCTATGTGAAGGCCAGTGAGTGCCAAGCCTGCCAAATTGGCTCAGGTTGTGCCTCGTGATTCTCCCAACACCACATGCTCCATTTCCCCGGCACTGCCAAAGCCTGCCCAGCTCTGCTGGCTGAGAAGCAACCTTCCTCCCAGGCCTCTGCAGGGACAGCTCCTGGCAGGCTCCGGGCTGACCCTGTTCCTCCTGCCAGCCGGGTTCAGCCCTGCCATCCCCTCTCCAGGTAGCACTCACTGTGCTATAGAACCCTTGAGAGCATTCACTGTGTGCCAATGGCTGCTTTAAATGCCTCCCTTGTACGAACTAATTTAATCCTCACAACCACACTGTGATTACCCCTGCTTAAAATGAGGAAACTGAGGCACAAAACGATTTAGCCAGGCCATCCCAGTGCAGCTCCATGGCGGGAAAGGTGAAGCCAGTGGGAACCAGAAGCAGGCCTGCAAGAGGGTCCTCTGGACCCTTCTAGACGGTTCCCAGATTGGAAATACTGCAGTTCTGAGCCCCTCACCCTTGCCCTGATGTCACAGTTCTCTGGCAGCTCCTGTGTGGCATGCATACCCAAATGTTCACACACTCATCACTGACACCAGAGTCACCCAGCTCACACAGACACTCACACCCGAGGCTGACGGTACAGGCGCTGTTCCCACCCTGCCACACAGAAAGCTGCACGCTCTCACCCAGGCGCCCACATGGTCCATGCCGACTGCAAGATACCCATGTGAGTGCCCCGTCCCTACACACACAGTCTCCTGTGTCCTCTGTATGACACAGTGGGATCTGTGGTCTCACATGGCAGGTCCTGTGTCCCCTTCCAGGCTCCAGCCTCCCCCCCATGTAAGTGCCCCATCCCTACACACACAAGCTCCTGTGTCCTCTGTATGACACAATGGGATCTGTGGTCTCACATGGCAGGCCCTGTGTCCCCTTCCAGGCTCCAGCCTCCCCGCCATGTGAGTGCCCTGTCCCTACACACACAGGCTCCTGTGTCCTCTGTATGACACAGTGGGATCTGTGGTCTCACATGGCAGGTCCTGTGTCCCCTTCCAGGCTCCAGCCTCCCCCCCATGTAAGTGCCCCATCCCTACACACACAGTCTCCTGTGTCCTCCATATGACACAGTGGGATCTGTGGTCTCACATGGCAGGCCCTGTGTCCCCTTCCAGGCTCCAGCCTCCCCCCCATGTGAGTGCCCTGTCCCTACACACACAGGCTCCTGTGTCCTCTGTATGACACAGTGGGATCTGTGGTCTCACATGGCAGGTCCTGTGTCCCCTTCCAGGCTCCAGCCTCTGTGGACGTCCCTTTGGTCCAGGCATCTTCATTCTTCAGAAGGTGTGCAGTGTGTCCATTGTGGACGGCAGGCCCCACCCAAACCACTGCCCCTGCTCTGCCTCTAGGTTATGGAAGGGGTTTGGGGGCTGGATGCTCACCCTTCCCCCCACTCCTGGGGCAGCGGAAGGAACAGCAGGAAGGGGAGAGTGGATTAATCCTGGCCTCCCCTCCTCCAGGCTCTCTGTGATGCTAATTCCCGCCTGCCTTTGATCCACTCCCCTAGCCCAGGCCCCTAACTCGGAGCAGGAGCAGGAGCAGGCACTGGGCTGGCCTGAGGCCTGTAGATCCCCTCCTGCAGCAGATTGGGGTTTCTCCCCCGGTGAAGGGTCTTGGGGATTAGAGCCCTGGTTGCTGGCCCTGGCCTTTGCAACAAGCTCTCCTTTGCCAGAGCTTTCTCACTCTTTCTCACTTTATACAGACGCAAAGTGAGGCCGGGGCGAAAGGATCAGAGGCTTTGGGCCAGCAAGTGGTGGGTGGAGACCTGCAGCACAGCCTTCCACCCTCCGATCCTGCCCTTTCCACGGAGGGTCTTTGCTCCTCGGCTTTTTTAACACCACTAGTCGCTGCACGCCTGCAGCTGTGTCTTAAAGGGCATCCTCTCATTCAGGCCTCACAGCGTCTCTGCTATGGTCCTACTTTACAGATGGGGAAACTGCTCCGGTAGCCGTGCTGCTCAGCGATCAAGCCCAGGACATGAGCAGAGTCCCTCACTATATAGGGGGGACACAGACCCAGAGAAGGGAAGCCCGTACAGCACGTTGGCTGGGTATCCATCACTCACTTTCTAGCGGCACCAGCCTTGCTCTGGACATGATTAGACTAGTCTGTGGACCCAGTGGAGCTGGGACAAGAGATGAGGCCCCTGCACTGCCCAGAGCAGGAGATGGGCACCGGTGAGGATGCCACACTCAGGTAGTCCCATAGAGGCATCTCTGCTAACCTGGCCTCAGGACACCCCGTAAACTCGGGCATAAACACAATGAAAACTTTTATTGCACTGTGTTCGGCACATACAAAAGCCTACTTGTAGGCTACGGCACATTCAAATAAACAGTCGTGACCGCTGTACTGCGGAACTAGAGTGTTGTGGACATCGGTGATGCTGCCGCCCTGGCCCTTGCTTCGGAGAGGGAACCACTGCCTGAGAGTCATCCATCACTCCCATCCTCTTCTTAGCAAAGAGTTCTAGCTCCTGCGTGGGATCCCTCGGGTAACCGCACATCTAGACACTGAATTCTAGGCTGCACTCCCAGGGGGAGCCTTCCTGCCAGGGCTGCCTTCTGCCCTAACCAGGCTCCGGGGGCTGTGCAGCTGGTGCCCCGCTTTGCCCTCACTCCAGAGAATGCTCTGAAAGAATATTTCTTCCTGGCGCAGCCCGCAGAAACAGGGCCTGCACCCTGGCTGCTGGGCAGCCCCTGAACCAGGCATGCCGCCATGCCTTTGCATAAGCTGTTCCCTGCACCTGGAATGCCCTTCCCATCTAGTCAGCTTGGGAAACCCAGTTCCATCGAGGTCCCACTCCAAGCTCCCATTTTGGGGGGAGGTTTTTCTGTGCCCCCTTGAACTCCACCCCCCCACACACCACACAGCATAGTTGGATGTACCCTCCCCTACCCAGTCAGAGTCATTGGGCATCCCTCTTTAGCCCTTATCCCAGGGCAGATGTTCTAGAAGCTACTAAGGGCAGACTTTATCCCCAGATCCCAGGCACAATCAGGCATTAGACCCTGACAGATGCTTCCAGAACGACTAAGACATGACCGATGACATCCCTGTGGAACCCCATGGGCCAGGACCTTCAAGGTCCTAGCCAGTTGGCCCCAACGCCTGTCTAGGTGGGGAATTTGGAGGCAAGCTGGGACGAGATGCCCAGGGCTTGGGGCTGCTGCTTATCTATCTGCTGTGTTGGTGGGTGTGTGCAAGACGTGTGTGCAGGCCCTTGGCTTTGCCAGCAGGTGGGTGTGGTCACAGGAGCACACACGTCAATGCACCTGCCTACAGGTGCATGTGCACACATGTGGTCCCAAGTCCACAGGCCCTGCAGAGCAAGCAGGGTCACTTCCTTTCCCTGCTTTCAACTCCCCCTCCTGGACAAGTCGGCTTCTCCAGAGCCCTGCACAGCACGCATTTATGGGGCGCCTGCTGTGTGCCAAACCGGAGAGGCCACCAGAGCAGTGTGGGGGCGGCTGGCCACCGAGGGGGTGGGAATGAAGGAGGGTTCACATGCTCTCCCCTGGAAGCCTCCACTTCCCTTATGTGGCCCCTGAGGTCCAGAGGCCAGAGCGGGGCACCGGTGGAAATGGATGAGACCTGGGTGCAGATGGTGCAGGGCCTGCCAGAAACCCTGCTGCCAGGGAAGCCTGGCATTGGGAGGGGTCACACTGAATCCTTTCCCCTGGATGACAACCTCAGTTTTGGGTGACAGTTCCCTGAGCGTCCTGTAGGAGGGCGCCATAGCTGTTAGCAGCAGCGGGGATTAAGGGTAGCTCTGAACAGAGTCAGGGGAGACAGTGTGGGACAGCACCGAATGTCTGAATTGGGGACTGGTCACCCCTAACCCCAACGCACACATGCACACACACTCACACTTATAGGCACACAAATATGCACAGTACACACATACACACACACACACACACATGCTCACACTTATAGGCACACAAATACGCCCAGTACACACGCGCTTGCACATCCAGAGAGGTCTAAGGTCACACGCAAACAGTGCGTGCTCTCTCCTCCTAGCCCCGGGCTGCTCTTTTAACTCAGGCTGCCCTAAAACGGGACCTAGGCAGCCAGTTCCCCCGCTTGCCTCCAGCAGAGACCCAGGCTCCTGTGGCCGAGGGAGACAGTCTTGGGTGATAGAGTGCTCCTTCTGGAGCACCACTGGCCTCCCCTTCAGTTGGAGGGTGGTGTGGGTTAGCCCACGTTAATCCAAGGGCCGGGCAAGTGAGGTCCCTGTCTTTCCTTCCCCCACCTGAGTGCAATCCGGAGGCCCTGAGGCAGGCCTGGCTCCTGTGATGAAGGTGGCACTGTGGCTTGGCAATCAGGATCTGGACCCTGACAGCCCTGGGCAACCCAGGATTCCTTGCTTCTAGCTGTGGGGTTGTGGGCAGGTTGCTACAGCTCAGCCCTGAACCTGTACCCAGAAGATGAACACACTGCACGGTGTTGGGAGACGGTACCAGGCCAGTGCCCAGGAGATGGCAGTGGGGTGGTCAGGCTTGTTCTTGTAAGTGCCCATGGAAGAACAAGCCACACTGTGTTTGCACCACTGCAGCCAGGTGACACGGCCCTGCCTCAGGGCCCCAGGAGAACTGAGTTCCAGTCCTGGGACTGCCTCACCAGTGGGTGACCTTGGGTGTGTCCCTGGGCCCCTCTGACCCCAGCCACCTCAGCTCAAAATGAGCCCATCTGTCTGAGGGTCACGTGGGGCTGGCGTGCCTGCTCAAACAGGAGAGCCTTATAGATGGCAGGGGTGTTGGAGTGGGAACAGGTGACCATTGCCACTGGAGGGACCCTGTCCCCTGCACCCAGACCCAGCACTCTGGCCTCGGCTGGCCTGGGAGTCCATGTCCTCCACTGAAGGGTGAGCACTGTTCACCTGGGCACCCTGCAGGCCGCAGCCCGGGCTGCCAGGCTAGGTGCTCCCCCTCGGGGAGACTGAGGACCCTTTGAAGCTAGGAAGTTCCTACTAGACGGGCAAAGGCAGCCTGGATCCAAGGCACCTCTCTGGCCCTTAGTTTCCCTTCTCCAGCCACAGGTAGAAATCCACTCAAAGACTGAGGAAGGGCCGTGCGCTGGGCCTGGGCTTCCTGCCGCTTTGTGTGGCCGCGCCAGCCGTGGTGGCACAGCTCGGCTTTCTGATTTTAATGATTTCCTGGATTCATTCTGTTTCCTACCTCGGGGAAAGGAGGAGAGGTGATCCTCTTGAAAATTCACATAATTGCTTTTATTTGATTTTTATTAAAATGCATTCAGGAATAATGTGATTGCCCCGTTTATTATGTTGTTCATCAATCTGGCGTGGGGAATCGCCTGGGGAATGTAGGGGTGCAGGAGCCTGGGGCGCGGTGGGCGTGGGCACCATCTTGCACTGGCCGAGTTGCCCTGGGGGAGTTGAGGGCCCCACTGCTCCTGCCCGAGAGGTCACGTAATGACCTGCAGAGGAATGGGAGGTGGGGCTGCATGTGGGTGCTGTGCGCACCTCCCCACCCCAGATGTCCTCTCCACCCCAACCTGCTCCCCCCACGTGCCTCCTCTTCCTGCCTCTGAGTCCCCATAGGCGGGGAGCGTGGTGGTCTGCCCTCCCAGCATCCCTCAAACACCCCTTCCATCTGCTCCGCCAGTTGCCTGCACCTTTATCGTGGCCTCCTTGTTGGTCTTGCTGTCTCCAGGCTCAGGGCCCTCTGTGCCACTTGCCACAGCCACCTAACCAGGCCACTCCCCTGCTCAGAAACCTTGCTGGCTCGCCATCAGCCCTTTCCTTGGGGACTTGGTGCGCAGTGGAGAGAGCCCAGAGCTCCGGGCAGACCTGGCCCACTCCTTGCTCCGCTCCAGGCAGTGGGATGCTGGGCCAGTCACTGCCTCCCTGGTCTCAGTTTACTGCTTCAGGAAATGGGCACCAAGGCCTTCTGGAGAGGATCACCGAGAACACAGAGTGAACAGGCAGTGGGAGGGGGGCATGACTCCTGGCATGTATGTGAGGGCATGGAGTCATGTGACCGCCTAGGGAGAGTGGAGCTGTTCAGCACGTGCTCAGAGAGGAAGGGCAGACCCAGCACTGGCCCCACTGAGGCCGCAGGCCAGTGCCAGTGCCAGCATTTACCAGTACCCACCCCCAAGTCCCCCTCTTCTCCAGCAGAGCCCCAGCTCCCAGCTCCTCCTGGGGGAGGTGTCCGGGGCAGGTTGGGAATGAGTGAGTGGGATTCCTGGCAGCTCAGCCCCCTGAGCTTGCCCCATGAGCCCTCCCCGCCCCCCAAGCCTGTCTTACTCCCTCCTTTACAGGTGCGGTAACTGAGGCTCAGAGGGTGAGTGACTTGTTGGGAAGCGTGAGGTCTCTTGGGCACAAGAAACTAGGATGGCTGGTGACTCCCTGCCACCTTGACGCCGTTGGTGAGCTGCTCTGAAGCAGTGGGTTTGGCGGTGGGCAGTGCCGGGCAGAGCTGCCCATGTCCTGGGGTATGGGGGGGGCTGGGTATCAGCAGGTCCCCTCCACCAGGCCTCCCGGTTCTCTCGGGTGGTCTCTCCCTATTGGGATGGCTGCGTGGGAGTCAGGGAAGCCTGATGGGCGAGGCCTGGGCGCCCTCCTCAAGAGCACCCTTCAGGGCCTCCATCTGTGGAAGGCCCATCTTCACGTAACAACAATAAACAAAACCTTGCTACATTTTTCCTTTTTATGTGTCTGTTTTGATGCAAATCATTTGGCAGTGGATGCAGCTGAGGCAGTTGGGAGCAGTGGCAGTGAGTTTAGGAATGCAGCTGTGGGGCCCGTGAGAGCCAGCCGGGGCCCCCCACCCAGCAGGTGCTCGGCACAGACACCGCCCACAGGCACCGTCCAGGACCCCCACCCAACGGGGCGCTGGGAACAGACACTGCCCGGGACCCCCCACCCAGCAGGGTACTCAGCACAGCCACTGTCCAGTCTCCCATGCTCCAGCTGTCACCCCATTGGGATGCCCACTGCTGCTCTTCAGACCCCTCCCATGAGGCCCAGGCCACACTGGGCCTTCTGTGTCTGCTCCCCGCTGCTTCCCGACGCCTGCCCACTCTGCCCACCTGTCCGAGAGGCTGCCTGGGGCAGGTTCAAGTCCCATCTCTCCAGCCAGGCTGTGAGTCTGTCCAGGAGAACAGGTCCTCAGTCATGGAGAGCATCATCCGGGGGCTGGGGAGACCTCCGAAGTCTCATCAGAGGAAATTCTAGCCCAGACCAGCAAAGGGCGGCCAGCAGTGTCCCCGGAGTGGGAGTGGGAGGTGTCCTGGGTGCAGACTCTCAGTGCCTCGGTCAGGCGAGCTATAGCCACCTACTCAGGGCCCCACAGTGAGCCCATGACCTGAACCCCCCATTTCTAGCCTACGCTGTGTCCTGATGCTGTCACCACAGACAGCCAGCACCTCCTCTGGGGGAAGGGGGACACTAGGGCTCAGTGGGGCAGAGACTGGCCCAAGGCCATAGGTGAGTTGGCTGCTGAGCTAGACAAAGGGACCACCAACCTTTGAACCTTGGGCGGATTCAGGGAAACAGCTTGCTCCAGGGAGGGGCCCTCACTGAGCCCAGAACACATTGTCTGAGTGCCCAGCAGGGCTGGTGCCACCCCTGGGAGCCCTCCAGAGCCCAGGTCCAGCTCAGAGGTTGCAGGGGCTGCAGAGGGCTAAGGCTCACTGGCGCCCCATGCCCCAACCTCCTGGGCTAGTCCTGGGCACAGACAGCAGAGCTCCCTTATCAGATCTCCGTTTCCCCCTCCTCTCAGCCTGGCCCCTGCCCCCACCCCGGTAGCCCTTTCCTTTCTGAAGCCTTTTCCTGTCAACAACGCCCAGCATGCAGAGATGTTGGTTTCTGTTGCTTTAAAAAAGGTTCTTTTTGGCGAGGAGGGTGGAGGGTTGTTTACTGGGCTTGCACAGCCCCACTGCGGGCTGCAGCTGGAGACGGCGTGCAGATCTGGGGCTGGCAGCGCCTACACCCACACTCCTGAGCCTCTGGATCCTGTGCCAAGGCAGGGGGCTGCATAAACACCTGCGCTGTGTCCGGCTCCCAGCTGGGCTCTGCAGCACCCACTGCCCATGTGTGAGGTCAGGGGATTGACTATCCGTTTCCCACAGAGGCCCCGAGGCTCAGCGAAGGCAGCTGGGCCCAAGCCTCTGGATCGGCGGTCGGGCCTCTGCCCACAGCACGATGCTGCCTTCAGAGCTCGCCATCCAACCCCCCTCCTTCCTTACCTGACATCTCCCCACCCACACAGGGGGCTGGCTTTGCCCAGCCAAGGGCACAGCTTTCCAGAGCTGCTGTCCTGGGTTCTTGGCCCCTCTGTAGATAGGGTGTGGATTTTATCCAAGTCACCAGAGCTGGATTCAAGTTCCCAGTCCTGCTGTGTGACTTCTGGCAAGTCACTTAGCCTCTCTGGGTATGAGGTGGCTTAACCATCAGATAAGGAGCTTGGGGGCGTGTTGGAGAGAGGCCGGTGAGCTCCGAAGTCTGTCAGGCAGAGCCTGGAGCCTGTCTGCGTTACAAGGGCCTCGGGAAGTTCCCGTTGCCAGCCAGTTTGGGGAAACCGATGGAGGTGGTGGGAGCTGCCAAGGGTGGGTGAGCAAGAGAGCCACGGTCAAGATCGTGTGGGCAGCAGATGGGGAGGACTACGGGCAGAGGTGGAGCTGGGAGGCAAGTGAAGGGGCTTTAACCCACTTTTCAGGAAAATAAGGTGCCCCACACCCCAGCAGGAGCAGGAATTGTGGAGGCCAGACCACTAGGGAACACTGGGGTCCTACCCAGGGCAGCTAGGCTCCTCGCTCTCGGCCCCTCCCAGCTTCCCCCTGGGGTCCTGCACCCTAGCCCACCCAGCAGCCAGGGGTGAGACTGGGGTGTCCCCTGACCAGCAGTCCCAGCATTCCTGAGGGGTGCTGGTAACCTAGGCCGCCTTCCATTCTCACTGAACCCCATCCACTGGGTTTCCTGGCACTTGTTTCAAGCCCCCCATCATCACCCCAGCTTTGAGACCCCCCACCCCCATCTGTGGAGGAGGAAGCCAGGCATCTGCATTTCCCCACCGCCTCCGGCCTCTGCCTCGCCCATGGCATCTCCTTCTGTGAAGCGAACAAGGCCCCTGACAGTCTGCGAGTGTCACAGGCGTTCTCACAGGTGAGCAGTTAGTTCTCCGCCACCAGCGGTGGGCTTCCTGGGAAGACACCGCAGCGTAGAGAAGCGCGGGGAGGCCATGATACCTGCGGAAACTCCCTGTCCCCTTCTCCCGAAATGTCAGCTGGAGGGTGTGAGGAGTGGGACCACCTTTGTCTCAGTCTGAGAGGCCGCTGTAACAGGTTCCCCCAGACTGGGTGGCTTCTGAACCACACACATCTAGTTCTCAGGGTCTGCATACTGGAAGTCCAAGGTCAGGGCTCCAGCAGACTCTGTGTCTGGTGAAGGGCGCTTCCTGCCTCATAGCCACGTTCTAGCTGTGTCCTCACATGGCGGAAGAGGCGAGGGGTCTCTCTTATAAGAGCTCTGACCCCATTCGTGATGTCCACCCCCATGACTTAAACACCTCCCAAAGGCCCCAGCTCCTAATACCGCCACGTTAGGGATTAGGATTTAACATATGGATTTTGGAGGAGCACAAACATTCAGACCATAGCAAAGTTGTTCTCTCAAAGATTCTTTAAAGGCAGGAGAATAACATGTCTGAGGCTCACAGCCCCTCGGTAGCCATTGTACCCATTTCCCAGACAGGCAAACTAAGGCTGGTGTGAGTGCCTAGGCGTCCTTGCTCATATTAAGAGGCTGACTCCCTGGGTTCCTAGCCAGCACAGAGCCTCCGCACAAGAGGAGGGATGCTGGTCCTTGCCAGCCCTGCTCCTATCCCTGTAGTGCTGGCTCGTCAGCTGCCCACTTGCTCATACCTGTAACAAAAACAGTTCTCCAATTAACATCTAATTTTAATTGTTCTAATTTTAACATCACCTACAGGGCTGGCAAGCAGACACCCCAGGAGTGTGCCTGCCTCACCCTCTCTCCTGGTGATCGAGGCCTCCAGGGCAGG
>NW_006284436.1:543955-585574 GCF_000327345.1 Myotis davidii
TGTGACCCTCAAGGTTTTGACCCTCTCTGGGCCTCTCCTGCACCATCTGCAATGTCTGCCTCCTGGGAAGGCAGGGATTGAACGATATGGGCGCAGAGGATTGGAAACCCTTTCTGTGGGCCAGCGAAGGGCTGGCACCTTCTGTAGGGTTTCATTTGTCTTCACAGCAGACCCAGGTATGACATGGAGTGGGCCTCACAGACCCACTGACCATTCAGCCCCCGGGCAGGAAGATGTCTACAGAGATCACACCTGTCACTCTGGTGCTGACCAGGCCATTGTGTTCCTTCACCTGAGGGGTTTGAGCGCTGGAGCAGAAACTGCTCCAAGTTTCAAGGGGTTGAGGGGTGGGAGTAGATGAGGGAGGCAGACTGGGAAGGGAGGCAGGAGAAGAGGCCCTGGCCTCTTTGTGTGAAATGGCCTGGGCATGCCTGGGAGGCCAGTCCTGCACTTGGTCCAGCCTTCCATCCAGAGAAGCAAGACACTGCAGGACATGAGGGGGGCCTCAGTCTCAGAGCACAGGGGCCTCTGCAGTAGCCGAGAGAGAGGAGGCCCGCGGAGCCTCCCTTCCCTGAGGCCGAGGAAACACAGCCCGATGATGGCAGATGGGGTGCTCAGAATTTCGTTTCCTGAAAGAAAAATCCAGAATGTGATATTTGTCACAGCTGTACATTTTGGTATAGCATCATGATCTAGTCATAGCCCCATTGGACAGATGAAAAAACTGAGGCTCAGAGAGTTTGGGATTATTTAAAGACATTTTACTTGGAACTGGGAGATCAGGGACCAGAACCTTGGTTTGTTCTTGTCAACGCGGTAGCTTTTTACCTTTTTTAATGCTTCCTTTTATAATGCTTCCTTGGCTGGCAAGGCCACCCCACTTGGGGGACAGATGGGACAACTAAGGCCCAGGTGGGCAGTGGCACAGCTAGGAACTGAGGAAGGAATCCAAGTCTGTGCTCCAAGACACTAGTCTGCCCTCTTCTTGGTCCAAGGTGCCCAGGGCCCATCCAGCATTCCTCCTTCTTCATCCTGGGACCCACGTCAGGCCTCCAGGCCCTCTGCTCAGTGTGGAGAAGGTCTGGCCTGCTCGCCAGCTCCCCACAGCCCCTGCTCAGCTGCAGGGCCTGCCCTGGGCCCACAGAAGTCTTGTCTCAGTCCTAGAGGTGGCAGCAGGCCCTGCCATGAGCTCTTCCTCCCCACGGGTCTGGGCCTGGATAGTGACACCCACCAGCTCAGTATGAGCCTCTGTGGGTCTGGTCAAGTTTGGTGTCAGGAGCTCCAGGGTCAAGTCTGGGTTCTGCCAGTAGCTAATGGCCTTGGTTAGTCCCTTGCCTTCTCTGACCTCATTTCTCCCACCCTGCAGTCATTTTTGTCCTAGGAGGAGGGCAGGCATGAAGGAAGGAGAAACCTTCATTCTTCCACTTACGAGCTGTGTCCTTGGGCCTGAGCCCCTCAGTTTCCCTGTGGATGAAACAGGAATAACGAAGCCCATTCCTTTGACTCTTAAGGACACTAATATTAGGTAAGTCCTAATATCTCGGGCAGCATCTACTCCATCTTTGTTCCCTGGGCTCCCAGGGGCAGGGGCAGGGGCAGCCCTGAGGCTCCTGGTGCCCTCAGCCTCCCGCAGGCAGCTAGGTGTTTGGGCAGAGGGGGCCCAGGAGGCCTCGGTGTGGCGTGGTGGGAGGAAATAGGAACATGCTGTCACATGGGTCAGGAGACATGGCTGACTGGCTGTGTGATGTTGGCCTACTGACCTGGAATCTCTGGGCTTTGGTTTTCTTTACTAAAATGCAATGGTCAGCCCTAGCTGGTTTGGCTCGGTGGATAGAGCGTTGGCCTGCAAACTGAAGGATCCTGGGTTCAATTCCTGTCAAGGGCACATGCCCGGATTGAGGGGCTCAATCCCCAGTAGGGGGAGTGCAGGAGGCAGCTAATCAATGATTCTCACTCATCATTGACGTTTCTATCTCTCCTTCTCTCTTCCTCTCTGAAATCAATAACAGTATTTTTTAAAATAAGTAAATAAAATGCAGTGGTCAGACAAAGAGTAAGAATAGTCAATGTTTCTTAAGCACTTACAATGTGCCAGGCACTGAACTGAGAGAGTTCCTTCTATTAGCTCTTTAATCCTCAACTGCCTCATGAGGGAGGCTTGATACGATGTCTACCTTCTGGGAAATGGAGACTCAGAGGGGCTGGATTACAGCCGGTGAGAGGGGAAGACGGGGTTTGCAGCCTGCAGGCCTGACGGGAGTAAACAGGACAACTGCAATTGCTAACATTTGCATTGTACGCTAGCCAAGTGCGTTGCAAGAACCACCTCCTTGCATTCCTACAGCAAACCTGCAAGGAGACACTATTTTAAACTCTACTTTATATAGAAGGAAACACAGGCAAGTTGAGAACTTGGTCAAGATCATGAGCCAGGGTTGGAATCCAGGCAGGCTGGCTTCGAAGTCTGTAGAGATGAATATGAGTAAATCTCCCGGCGTATAGAAGATTGTATACGGGTGGTGCTCAATGAATTATTTTCAAACTAACAGAAATAAATGCCACAAAGGATCAGGTCTTCAGGTCCTGTGGTCCTGGCCTTGCTATTTCTACGGGCTGCTTCTGCGAAGGCAAGAGGGAAAGGCAACCCCAAGGACCCATGAGAACCCCTGGGATGGTGCTCAAACCCTTCAAGGGGTCTCCTGCCATCTCCAGGCCCCACCGTTTCCTTCTTCCAACACTGCATTCCTTTCCTCCTTCCAATCATTTATTTTTTTAAGTCAATTTTATTGAGGAATAATTTACAAAACACACAAATTTAACCGTACGGTTCAATGAGTTTGGAAAAATGTAGATAGTGAGATAAACATTGACACTCTCAAGATTTGGCACATTTCCGTCATTCGGCAAAGTTTCTTCATGCCCCTTTCAAATCAATCTTTCTCCCTACTCAGAAAACCATTGGTTTGATTTCTAAAGCTATCAGTTAGTTTTGTGTGTTCTCTGACTCCCTATAAATGGAATTAAGCATATGTAGCCTTTGGTTAGACCCACCCATGCTGCATCATGTATTGGTGGCTCGGCCCTTTCCTTGCTGAGGAAGGAATAGGAAGACAACCATTTGTTTATCTGTTCATATACATGTGGGTTGTTTCCAGTTTTAGGATTTTCTGAATGAAGCTGCAAATCGGGGTGAACGTGTTTTCATTTCTCCTGGGTCAATGCTTAGAAGTAGAATTGTTGGGCTGCATGAAAAGTATATGTTTTACTTTATAAGAAGCTGACAAACTCTTTTACAAAGGTACCGTTTTAGCCCCCAGCAGTGCATGAGACATCTACTTGTTTCATATCCTTGCCAACATTCAGCACTGTTAGTCTTTGTGCTTTCAGCCATTCGGTGACTGCGTAATGACATCTCTTTGTTGGTTTAAATTGCATTTCCATGATGACTAATGCTGCTGAAGATGTTGAGCGTCTCTTTTTTTTTTTTTTAAGATTGTTAAAGTAGTTTATTTCCCAATGAGGTAAAATTTATGTATCAAATTAAAATTTTTATTATTTTTTTTATTAATCATCTTTTTATAGGCAGATAGCTCCTTTGATAATGCATCTATTTGAATCTTGTGCCCAATTTTACTGGGTAATTTATCTTATTATTGAATTATAACAAGTCTTCAAATATGGATATAGGTCTTTTGTCAAATATGTGTATTGAAAATATTTTCCCACCATCAAGGGCTTCCCTTTTAATTTTTTAAATAGTATCATTTGAGGAGCAAAATCCAACTGATCAGCTTATGCTTGCACAGTTAGTGCCTTTGATGATCTGTCTGAGGAATCGCTGCTTGCCAACAAGGTTTCAAAGAGTTTCTCCTAAGTTTTCTTCTAGATATTTTGTAATTGTAGCTTTTTATGTTTAGATGTATGGTTTATATGAGTTTATTTTTGTGAATGGAGTGAGGTAAAGTTGAGGTCCATATGACTCTCCATTTGTTTTATTTACCATAATTGTTAGTGTTTTCTATTATTTCCCTTGTCCTAGGCTTTTATTTTTTGCCTTTCACCCTTTTCACACCTATTGTGATATTAATCAAGCATTTCATATGATTCAATTTTTTCTCTTTTCTTAATATATCAATTATACATTTTATAACCTTTATTAATGGTTGTCTTGTTTGCAATGTATGTTTATAAGTATTCCAAGTCCACTTTCAAATAAGACTACACTGCTTCACAAGTAGTGCAAATATCTTATAATAACAAAGAATTCTTAATTCTTCCCCTGTCCTTTGTATCATTACCATCATTTATTTCACCTACCCAGAAGCTATAATAATCAAATATGTTGTTCCTATTATGTTGAACAACCATTATCTGTTAGATCAATTAAGAATAAGAAAATGAAAGTTTATAGTTTACCTTCACTTACTCCTTCTCTAATGCTCTACTTTATTTAGGGAGATCTTGCTTACTGATCTATATAATTTTCCTTCTCTCTGAAGAACTTCTTTCAACATTTCTTGAAAGGCAGGTCTACTGGCAACAAATTACCCCAATTTTTGTTTGTCTGGGAAAGTCTTTATTTCTCCTTTGCTTTTGGAGGATAATTTGGCAGGATACAGAATTCTAGCGAGATTTTTTTTTTTTTCCTTTCAACACTTTATTTTACTTCACTCTTTCTTGCTTGGATGGTTTCTGAGAATTCTGATAAAAATCTTCGCTCATGTATACATAAAAATTGTTACTCTTACCCTGACCCTGGCTACTTTTAAGACTTAAAAAAAAAACTTCACTTAAGGATATGCTTTTTATTGATTTTTGAGAGAAAGGAAGGGACCAAGAGAGCAAGAGCTAGAGAGAGAGAGTAACATCATGACTTGCCTTCTGTATGTGCCCTGCCTGGGGATCAAACCTGCAAACTAGGTATGTGCCCCGATTGGGAATTGAACCAGCAACCTTTTTGATGTATGGGATGATGCTCTAACCAACTGAGCCACCTGGCCAGGGCTTGTAAAACTTTTTATCTCTGACATTTTTCACTTTGAATACTATATTGGTGTAGGTTTTTGGCATTTATCCTAATTGGTGTTCTCTGAGCTTCCTGGAATATGTGATTTGGTGTCTGATATTAATTTTTGGAAAATTTCAGTCATTATTCCTTCAATTATTTTTTTATTTCTCTTTTTTCTTTTCTGTTATTCCCATTATATGTATGTTACACTTTTTGTAGTTGTCCTATAGTTCTTGGATATCCTGGGGATTTCCTTTTTGAGTTTGAGAGGTTTCTATAGAGATCTCCTCAAGATTAAAGAATCTTTCCTCAGTTGCTTCCAGTCTGAGAATGAACCCCCCCCCCGCCCCCCCGAGACATTCTTCATTTTTCTCACAGTGCTTTTGATTTCCAGCATTTTACTTTGATTCTTTTTTTAGAATTTCTGTCTCTCTGCTTATATTACTCATCTATTCTTGCATGATGCCTATTTCCCCCCTTAGCATATGAATCATAGTTGTTTTAAATTTTTTGTCTGATAATTCCAATATTCCTAAAATAATCTGAGTCTGTTTCTAATGCTTTCTCTGTCACTTCAAACTGCTTTCCCCCCTTTTATTATGTTTTGTAATTTTTTTTTCATTGAAAGTCAGACTTGATGTAGTAGATAAAAGAAACATGGTACTGGTTCCCACAGAGGTTTCTGCTTATAGGTTGCTGCTCCAGTAAGGTGTAATTCTCAGTATTTGTCTTATCTGCCTGTCTGTCTCCTTACTTTTAGAGGCAGTAGTTTGACTCAGGACTTTACTCTTTAACGAATCTAAGAAGAGTTGTTGATTTTCAGTTTGTTTAGCTTTTTTTTTTCTTATTATGAATATAGGAGTGATGATAGAAAAGCTCCTTACATGCCAGGCTAGAAATTGGAAGTCTGATATCCATGTGTCTAACACATTTTCTTACAAATATAATCCTTTGTCCATTGAATAACCTTGTCACCTTTGTTAAAAAAAATTAATTGATCACAGGTGTATGGGTCTGTTTTGAGACTTTGTGCCATATGTTTTATCTTATACCAATACCACACTCAATTGACCATTGTAACTACATAGAAAACCTTGAAATCAAGCAATGTGAATCTTCCAAGTTTGTTTTTATTTTTCAAATTTGTTTTGGGTGTTCTAGGCCCTTTTCATTTTCAAATAATTTTTAGAACCAGCCTATTAATTTCTGTATTTTAAAAAGTCTGCTCTTTTTTTTCATCAGTTTATAGTTTTCTTGAAATATTTCCTTCTGGTATTGATATCAGGGTAATGTTGACCTTATGAAAGAGTTGTATTTTAAAAGTTTGTTTAATTAATATTTTTTATTTAAACATTTGATAAAATTATCTATGAAGTTATATGGGCCTGGAATGTTCTTTATGTAAGATTTTATGAATTAAATTTCTGTAATAGATATAAACTATTTATGATTTCTGTTTCTTCTTGTGTCAATTTTTGTTTTTCAAGCAATTTGATTATTTCATTTAGGTTCCCAAAGCTATTATCTCAAAGCTGTTCATAATTTCATTACTTTTAAAACATCTGTAAAATCTGTAGTGATGAACCCATGTTGATACCTGATATTGATCATTTATGTTTTATTTCTTTTTTCTTGCTACAGGTTTATTGATCTCTTTAAAACAATAAGCTATTGGTTTTATTTAGTTTCTTTAGTGTACATTCATTTTCTAGTTCATTGACTTTTGCTTTTTATTATTTCCTTCCTTCTACTCACTTTGGGTTTAACTTAGTCTTTTCTCCCCTAAAACTTAAATATATACATTTTAGAGCGAGGAGACAGGAGAGGGATAGAGAGATAGGAACATCGATGAGAGAGAAACATTGATTGGCTGCCTCCTGCACGCCTCTCACTGAAGATTGACCCTGAAACCCGAGCATGTGCCCTGACTGGGAATCTAACCAGGGACCTCTTGGTTCATGGGTTGATGCTCAATCACTGAGCCATACCAACTGGGCTTTTCCCCAAACTTTTTTTTTTTAATATGTTTTATTGATTTTTTACAGAGAGGAGGGGAGAGAGATAGAGAGTTAGAAACATCGATGGGAGAGAAACATCAATCAGCTGCCTCCTGCACATCTCCTACTGGGGATGTGCCTGCAACCCAGGTACATGCCCTTGACCGGAATTGAACCTGGGACCCCTCAGTCCGCAGGCCGATGCTCTATCCACTGAGCCAAACCGGTTGCAGCACCCCAAACTTTTTATGGAGAATCCATGGTGTGTTAAAATTCCCAAGACCACCCCTAGCTTCAGAGATTTTCTAGGGGTACTTGCAGGAATATAGTCATACTCATTGCTTAGATTTATTACAACAAAAGATTCAAAGCAAAATTGCAAAGGGCAAAGGCACATGGTTTTAAGTGTGAAGCATATCATACACAAGCTTTCAAGAGTCTTCTCACAGTGGAGCTACAAGCGTGCACGCAATCACCCCAGCACGGAGCTGTGACCACACATGGAAAATGTTGTCTGCCAGAGGAGTTCATTAGAGATCCAGTGCCCATGCCCAGGGTTTTCACTGGGGGCTCATCACACAGGAACCTTTTACCGGGCACGTACCAACACTCCAGACTACCAGAAAGAAAGTGGTGTTCAGCATAAAGCACATTATTTACAGTGAGACACTTTTATAAAGGAAGTATGGGAACACTTCGGAAATGTAGGTTCCCAGGTGTCAGTCAAGGGTGAACCTTGTAAGCAGGCTTTTCTCAGGGTGTCAGTCTCAGGCTTGCTCTGTTAACTCTTTTCTGCACAAATGTTTAAAACTTCTGTTTTGTCTAATATAAACATTTAGTGCTCTACACTTACCTCAAACGCTCCTTTTGGCTGCATCTACAAATATTGATATATTTTTATTTTTGCATTCAGTTCAAAATACTTTCAAATTTCCCTTGAGATTTCTGTTGTCTGCCTTCAACTTCACAGAAGCTTTTATCTGCAGTCTTATAGATGCTATTAATTTATTTCTGTAAAATTTTTATTTAATAGATTGTATTTTTGAGCTTTAGAAGTTCTGTTTGTTTCTTTGTATGGTTCCCATTTCTCACTTAATTATATTTTCTTTTACATCTTTGAATATTTTTATAATAGCCATTTTAATCTCATTGTCTTCTAATTCCATAATTTCTGTAATCCAGGTCTGTTTCTATTGAATTATTTTTCTTGTGGTTGTGGGTTTCATTTTCCTGCTTTCCTGCATGTCTAGTAGTTTTGGTTTGGATGCTGGACATGTGATGCTCCATTTCAGGGTGTTTGTCTTTTGTTGTCTTATTTAAAGATTATTGACTATATTGCTTTGACAGGCAGTTAGTTTACTTGTGGATAAAGCTGCTCCTTTTGAGGCTCATTTTTAAGGTTTATGAAATTGATCCAACCCCTAGTCTGACTGGTTGGAACTCAAAGTCTCTCATCTTTCTGTGAGCTCTGGTAGTTGTTAAACTCATAGCTCCCTGATAGTAATTATTTCTCTGATAGCTGGTCTTTGCCTGGCCCCATCAAGTCTCATCTGAGACATATAATTTATAATTCATTGTAAGGCTCAGGAAGACTGCTGTGAAGATTTCTAGAGCTTTCTCTGCCTAGCTCCCTCCTCTCTAGTATTCTGACCACAAAGTCCACCTTCCTCAGCCTGCCTATGCTCCAGTCTCTGTCACGTTAGCTCAGTGAGACTGCTGTGTTCCACTTGGATTCTCTCTTTTTGTTCAGTGGCCTGGAACATGTCTCTAATTACTAGAAAACTGAGGCAATCATCGAGCTACCTAATCTGTTTTCCTTCTCTCAGGAATCACGGACCTGGGCTTCTATGTGAAAATAGGTTTTTCTATGTTTGCTCAGCTTTCTTTTTTCCTTTCTTTCTTTTGTTTATGGTGATAAGGCTAGTCTAATTACCGGTTACTCCGTCATAGCTAGAAGTTGACATCATTGACTCCCAGTCCAATGTTCATGATGAGTAGACATTCACCAGGAAGAGATGGAGGAGGACACCTTAGAAGAAGGGGCTGCATAGGTGAAACTTCTGAGTCAAGTTCAGAGACGCGTGTGAGGGGAGTGTTAGAGGTGATAGGCGGGGATGTATATGCAAAGGACCTTGAATGACAGTCTAGGAGTTTGCACATTATCCTTGAGGTCTCGAGGAGGCGAAAGCTAGTCATTATAACTATAATAACAGTAACATGTAATTGATTTATTTTCATGTGCCAAGCAGTCCCTGCTTTAAGCTCTTTCCATGGATCATCTCATTTCTTAAGCTTATGAGCTCCTCCAGCCAGCTCATAAAAGACTAGTGTTATTAGGAATTGCCATGTGCCATGTGTTTTTCTAAGCACTTTACACAGTGACCTCATTTACAATAACACTATGTGGTAGAGATTGTAACTATGTCTATTTTACAGATTAGGGAATTGAGGCACAGAGATAGTAAAAGACTTATAGTCACACAGAGAACACGTAGCAGATAGTGATGATTTTCTTTTCTTCCAAAATTACTCTTCTAATATAATAATAATAATAATAATAATAATAACAACATTCTTACAATGAAAAGGAGCTGCCTTTGGGCCACTTGGGTGCGTCATGCCCACAGACACTGTGAATGTTAGTGCACGTGGCCACCGGGCCTGGTGGACGTGGCATTGCTGGCAGTCAAGTGGTCCCTATGCTGGTTTAAAATGATGTCCTCAAATTGTTTGACACTCTTCCCATCAAAGGTGGGCCATAATGTCCTCCCTCTTCAATCTGGGCCAGCTTTAGTGACTCACTTCTAATGAATAGAAAGTGGCAGAAACGGTGCTGCGTGATTTTTGAGGCTCGTTTTCAAAAGACAGCTCTGCTCCTGCCTGACTTGTCCTCTTGTGACACATGCCTTGGGAGTCCTGAGCTGGTTTCTGTCCCTATAGTGTTGCCTTTTCTAGAATGTCTTATAAATGGAGTCACCCAGTGTGCCGTCTATTGTTTGGCTTCTTTGACTCAGCACACTGCTTTTGCGATTCGTCCATGTTGTTGTGTGTATCTGTAGTTTGGTCCTTTTTATTTCTGAGGAGTTTTGTTAATCCGTGCAGTGGACATTTATGGGTCCATCCCATCGCTGGGCACACAATAGATGTTCAATAAGTGGGTATTGAGTCGCTAAGTGGGTGAATGGAAGGCGAAAGTGGGGACGTCTCTCCAAACCTTTAGTCTGGAGCTTTGACAGGGGTTGGAGGAGGCAAGGCGATGACGTTTTCTCCAGACTCATTTATCATTCATTAGTTCACAGATAGTGATTGAGTAGCTACTCTTTGGCCACTATTGTGCTAGGTCCTAATGCACAATTCCTGCCCCTCCAGAGCTGACTGTTGAGCTGAGAAGACAAGTGACTCACCAGGTAACATCAAGGGAGATTAGTGCTGGGAGAAAGGGAAAGCAGGGCGAGGCAGGGAGAGGGGCAGGGCAGGGTGAAGGTGGGAGATGCAGAGGGCAGGGTGAGAGTGGGTGGGTGGGGCAGACAAGGCTTCCCCAGGAAAGTCAAGGCCTGAAGGAGGTGGTGATTGCTGGACCTCAGAGGAGGGGAGAGTATGCCTGGCAGGAAGAACACGAGAGAGCACACAGCAGGTTGGAGGAATGAGCCCAGTGTGAATGTGGGAAATGGTCAGATTTGGTCTTGAGACACATGAGGAGGGGATCAATTGAAAACCTGAAGTTACAAAGTGATCTAATTAGGGTCTCTGTACTTCAGAGTGGAGAAAGGATTGGATGTGTGAGTGCATGGAGGAAGACCAGCAGGGGGTGTTGTAAGTACCCCAGGTAAAGGATGGTGGGGACCTGGATAAGGACAATGCAAGAATAGATTATAGTCCCACTTAGTGGTAGACTTACCAGGATCTGATGACTGATTTTTCTGTGGGGAGAGGGGCAGGATGAAATAAGAGTAGATCCCAGATTTGAGACTTGAGCAACCAACAGAAGATAGTGCTAATCCCTCGAAGAGGAGCATGTCAGGAGGGGGCAGGGGGTGTGAGACAATGAGCAAGGAAATGTGGGATTGTTGAGGTTGAAGGGCCTGGAAGATATCCAAACGAGAGCCCAGGAGGAGTTGGCTATTTGGCCTGGAGAGGGAATCATGGCTAAGACACAGACGTGGGAGACATTTCTGAGGTATGCAGCAGGGAGTGTATGAGCTTTCCTGGAAATGAGTGAAGGCCCGGGGCTCAAGACGGAGGCCTGAGGAACACAAGGATTTAAAGAGGAGGAAAAGAGGTGTTCAAGCAAGACCACGGAAATGGCATGGAGGATTAGGGGTGTGGACCAAAGAGTGTGTGGAGGAGCAGAGGGGGACTAAGCTGAAAGGAAAGGCAGGGACACTAAGAGGCATGCTGCCCGAGGGTCAAGTCAGGTGGCCTGCAAGACTCCAGGATGGCCAGTCCCTGGTGACCATGAGCTGAGTCCCTTGGAGGAATGGGAGGAGTGAAAGCCAGAAGCCTGGCTGAGGAGGAAGTGATAGGGATGGAAGGAGAGATCGTTGGGACCAACTGCTCTGCCTTGCAGTTTGGTTGTGAACAGGGGTGTGAGTTGAGGTTGAGGACATGGCATCAAGGGAAGGATTTATTTATTTATTTATTTATTTATTTATGCTTACAGTACTACAAAGGGTAGTACATAGAGAGAGAGAGAGAGAGAGAGAGAGATTTGTTGTTCCACTTATTCATGCATTCATTGATTGCTTCTTATATGTGACCTGAGCGCGATTGAACCTGCAACCTTGGCATATCGGGACAATGCTCCAGCCAACTAGCATCCGGCCAGGGCCAAGGAGGGTTTTAGATGAGAGAAGCTTGCGTGTGTTTATGTGCTGATGGGAATCGGCCAGTAGAGAGGGGTGCCCTGGTTACCTATTGCCATGTAACAAACCACCCCAAACAAATGTTTAAAACAACAACCATTAGCTTTCACAGTTCTTGGATTGCCCGGGTTCAGCTTGTTCACCTGGGCTGCAGTCACCTGTAGGTCTGACTAGAACATCAGGATGGCCCCTCACATGGCTGGCGGCTGGTGTGGCCGTTGGCCGGGAGCTCGGTTGGGGCTGCTGACCGGAGCTTCTTGGTTCTCCTCCATGTGGCCTTCCTTACAGCGTAACAGCTGGAGTCCAACAGGGAGTTATTTCAAATACCCACCCCAAAGCAGAGGCTCCAGATTTGTGTAATTTTAATTGATTTTAGAGAGAGAGAGGAAGCGGGAGAGAGAGAGAGAAAAAGAGAGAGAGAGAGAGAGAGAGAGAGAGAGAGAGAAATTGATTTGTTGCTCTACTTATTTATGCATTCATTGGTTGATTCTTGTGTGTGTCCTGACCGGAGATGGAACCCACAACCTTGGTGCATCAGGACTATCCTCTAACCAAGTGCCTCGCCAGGACTATGCTGCAGATATCTTAAGATCCGGTTTGTAAGTCACGCAGTGTCACTTCCACCACAGCCTATAAGTCAGCGGTTCTCAACCTGTGGGTCGTGACCCCTTTGGGGGTCAAACGACCCTTCACAGGGGCCGCCTAAGACCATCGGAAAACACATATATAATTACATATTGTTTTGTGATTAATCACTATGCTTTAATTATGTTCAATTTGTAACAATGAAATTGGGAGTCACCACAACATGAACTGTATTAAAGGGTCGGGGCATTAGGAAGGTTGAGAACCACTGCTCTAAGTCAAAGCAAATCACATGCCACTCGGATTCCAGGGAGGATGGGTATTCCATCTCTTGATGGGAGGTGCTGCTAAGATTTGGGCACTCTTGAGCATAGCATAGGAGAAGGTGAAGCCATAAGAAGATAATTGGTGGATCCACTAAAAAAGTGACAGTGGTTGGGGCTCAGGGCACATGTAGTAGGATTGGCTTGAGAGAGAAGGCCTGGAAGTGGGGTTCTGGGAGGGTAGGGTCATCTTATGTTTTATCAAGAAGATCTGAGCAGGTCAACAACCACAAGGTTCTGGGTCATGTTAACCACTTCAAAATTTTCCCTCTTTTTGTAGGATAGGTAGTAAGTAGAGAGAAGCTCTCAAGAACAACACATATTATTGAAAGCTAATTTGTGGCCTTAATTCTCTCAATGACCCTATGAGGTAAATTGAAATTAATGTCATGATGCCCATTTTACAGGTAAAGCAACTGAGGCTCAACAAATCCCTTTCTCCGATTGCTCATAAAAAAACATTTGCTCTCTCCTATCTGAGGAGCTCGTAGGTGTCTTAACAACTTCTGAGGGAAGGGAAGCCTTATGGAGATGGAGTGGAATTCTCATCCCAGGAGGGAGAGGGAGCAGGGATGCGGCATCAGCTCAGGCTCTGGCAGCCTGAAAGGTTCTAGGGATGGGATGGAGCCTGGGGCTGTGAGGTCCGAGGAGGACAGGGAGGAAGGAGGTGCTGGGCTGCAGAAACCATGGGCTGGTGACCACCACGCCCGCCACCCTAATCGTGCACTAGTGATATTAATAAAAATAATTTATGTCATGTGACTGCTTTTTAACTAGCTGCTTTCAAGACTTAAGACCGGGATTATAAAAGGCATGCATTTATAAATTATTAGCCCAGAGCTCATAAGCACATATACTTTGGGGAACACTTTGGTAGCACTTTAAATTAATTTATTGTCATTCATTCCAGCTGTCTGTGATGTAAACCTTCAGCTATAAATTTGTACCATCATCTGACACACCATTAACTAAGGTGCTGCCCAAGCCAGAGCACATAATAAAATATTCCAATACAATTTCTGTAGGGACCTACATCTCTGCTCCCTCTTCCCTCCCCTTCCCTCCCCTCCCCTCTCATCCCCTCCCCTCTTCCCTCTCCTCCCCTTCACTCCTCTCCCCTCGCCTTCCTTCCCTTCCCCTTCCCTCCTCTCCTCTCCCCTCCTTTCCCCTCTGCTCCCTTTCTCCCCAACCCTTTCCCTCCCCTCTTCTGCTCTCCCCTCCACACCTCTCACCTTCCCTCCTTTACCCTCCTCACCCTCTCCCCCTCCCCACTCTCTCCCATCCTTTTTCCTCCCTCCCCTCACTTCCCCTGCTCTTCCCTCCCCTCCTTTCCCACTCTCCTCCCTTTCTCCCCTCCCTTTCTCCTCTCCTCTCCTCTTCTCTCCTCTCCTCTCCTCTTCTCTCATCTCCTCACCCTCCTTTCTCCTTTTCCTCTCCTTTCCTATTAATGACAAGAAACATGGAGAGAAGACAGGTACTTCAGAGTTGTGTTGGCAAAGGAATCAGGGCAGGTAAGACGCACTTTGCCCCCGTGGCCATCCTCGGAGCTCCTGAGGTTTCACCCATTGTACAGATGGGACATCAGAGGTCCAGAGGGGGTGTGGGTTTATCTAAGGCCACAGCTGGCAGAATCATGACTCTATCCTGCCGCCATGCCTCCTAGGTAAACAGGCGGAGTCTATGCCCCTGAAAACGCTGGCCTGGGCATGACTGGCCCCAGAACTCAGAAGAAGGCTGGGAACAGAAAATAAGATCTTCCTGAGAGGAGTTCCCGTGGGACAATCGGAGAAAAGTTCCTGGATGCCGGGCAGAGAAGGAAAGACGGGAGGGGGTCAGGCAGAGCTGGCCCCTGGAAAGCAGTCCCCAGGGAACGCTTTGGATGCCCCGAGGGGGGTTGGTAATGAGGAGAGCTGGCTGGTGCTGGAGGGAGTTCCCTGTCACTGGAGGGTGCTGGGGACACAACAGTGTATGGCTTCTTCTTGCTGCCATAGTAAGTGGCCACAGCAGTTGTAGCTTAAAACAACACACATTTACTGTTGTGCCGTTAGAGAGGTCGGAACACCCAAATGGGTCTCACTGGGCTGAGATCTCGGGGGGAACCCAATTCTTCCTCCTCCAGCTTCAGGGGCGCCTGCTTTCCGACCCGGGCCCTCCCTCCACGGTCAGACCCAGCCATGGCTGCTGCGGCCCGTCAGGTCCCCGGCTCTCTGGTCCTCCCTCACACAGGGATTTCCTCCCCTGGGAGCAGAGGACACTCACTGCTTCACTTAAAGGGGAGGTACAGGGAGAAGAAGGAGGAGAGCAAAAGGAGGAAGAGGCGTCAGGGTAGGAGGAAGAGGAGGAGAGGGTGGAGGACTGACTTCACTCTCATGTCAGATGGCCTCCGTGTGAGGCAGCACAGAGCACTGGGAGACTTGAATCCGGATCCCTGACCTGCTCTGCGACCTGCAGCTTCCCCACCAGTCACACGAGGTCCCCAGGCCCTGGCCTGAGACCATCCTCGGAATCACCTGTCTGCAGGCGGCCATGTTGAGGAATCGAGGGCTGTCGGGCCAGGCTAGGATGGTGGGGTGTCCTAGAAGGACTGCCTCCTAGAAGGACTGCCTGCAGGGTGGAGGCAGCCCTTCCCAGCAGCCAACTGGCCGTGGCTGCTCTGTAAAGGGAGGAGCCCAGGGGTCCCTGGCCCCAGAAGTCCCAACCTTGAGTTCACCCTCCCCCCGCCTTAGCGAAGGGCAGGCTTCTCGTCTCCTCCCCTGCAACCCAGGTTGGGGACCTGGTCCTGGGAGAGCTGGGGGCAGCCTGGCAGGAGCCCTGCAAGAGGGTGACAATTGTCTTTCTCGTACACACCAAGGGCAGGGGCTGGGCCTCTGTAACCCTCATCTGTCCACCCCCTCATGCTCTCAAATCCTGCAGATAAGGCCCTTCGCTTGGTTAGTAACTGCTCACCTCATAAGGCTTTGGACAAGGTAGAGCGACAGTCACTGAACTGCTTGGCGGCACCATGTCCGGTCCATGACAGAAAATAAGGGGAGGGTGGCGTTGCTGTCAGTGCCGTTCTCAAACCTGCTGTCCTCCAGGCACCTGCCGGGAGCCCGGCCCGGAACAACTGCGAAGCTGAGCCCTGCGGCTTCCGCTCATGTGATGATGATGGGTGATGTTACTGCCTCCTTAAAATTTTACTTTATTGATTTCAGAGAGGAAGTGAGAGGGAGAAAGAGATAGAAACATCAATGATGAGAGAGTCATTGATCGGATGCCTCCGGCACACCCCACACTGGGGACTGAGCCCACAACCCGGGCATGTACCCCAACTGAGAATCGAACCGTGACCTCCTGGTTCACAGGCCGATGCTCAATCACCGAGCCACGCCGGCTGGGCTCCTTGCCTGTCTTGCCGCTGGCCTGGAGTGGGCCCTTCGCCACACATACTGTGCGGTAGGGCCTGTGTCTGATTGGCCTCTGCGCTCCAGGAGCTCCTCAGCTGGGTGCTTAGCAGGCGCTCGGTCAGGTGTCAGAATGAATGGACCCGTGAAGGAAGCCATGAGATGTTCAGCTGGGGATTAACTCACTCACCACTCATGGTTCGGTCTGCGCCCGGTGTGGCGGGAGGTGGGCCCCTGCTTCAGCCCTGCCTCCCAGGGGCTCGCTGGGAGGCGTGGACTTCTGTGTGTCACCGTGGTGGGTGTGCGGGGTACTGGCAGCAGAGGAGGGGGGCAAAGGCCCAGGATGGGGCGTCTGTGGTCCTTGAATCTTCAGCACCCACTCTGGCTTGGTGCTCGTGTCTCCTCTTATCTCTGGCCAGACCTTGAAGAGCTGAGAGCCAGTTCTGTGAATCAATCACCTGCTGCCTGCACAGGAGCAGAGCTGCCTGACCAGACAAAGCCCCTAGTGAGCGAGGGGCAGGGGTCAGGAAACAGACAGGGGCACAAGCGGAGCCTGCCCCTCGCCTGGTGGGCACACACTGTGATGGGGGCGCCCCCATGCTCTCACACGGGTGGTTACATCTTTGGGAGCCATCACCTCTCACGTGTCCATCAGCTCCTCACCCTCACACAGCCCTCCGAGGTGCACAGAGCCCACAGGCACACCCGGACCTCTCGCAGCACGTCCCCTGCACACCTGGCTGCTCACATGCAGTCACATGCACCCTATGTAGACTCACGCTCTCCCAACAGCTGCCCACAGAGCCTGCTCCCACATGCCTTCCTCCACACACTGGTCTTGCGCCTTGACAACCACACACCCTCTGTGTATCTCCAGCAAGTGCGTGTGCCCACATGAACATCCTTGCACACACCTTGCCAGCGTCCACGCTGAGGCTCCCCCCACCCCCCCGTGTTCCCCAGGCAGCACGGGGCTGCAGGGACTGGCCTTGCGGGGCTGCTGAGGGCAGATGGACCGTTATGTGGAGCTGGCTGGCTTGGTCTGAGTTTCAGGCTGTGGAACAGGAGACCTGGATTTGAGCCTAAGGCCTAATTCACTAACCACGTGGATCCTGGTGAGTCCCTTTCCCCGTCCAGACCTCAGTTTCCTCATCTGTGAGACGGGGATAACGCCGACCCGAGTGGATATTTCCTGGAGCCAGTCAGCTGCTGCCACGGAAGTGGAATTGTCCCATGAACCTCGAGAAGGTCCGTTTGTATTATTATTGCTGTTTGCTCCTGTTGATTAGCCAGGGTTCTTCGGAGCCCTGGGAATCCCCACCGATGTGCCTGTGACCAGGAAACAGGCCTCATCCTGGTAACCTGGAGGGCTCGACACCCTCACCCCGACCCACACTCCAAGTCACCAGCACCCTCCAGGGTTAGCTTCTCACCCAGGGGCCTCTGCAGCAAGCCTGTCAGGCCCGAGGCCACGGGCCTCAGCCCACACACAGCTCCTCTGGCCATGCCCATCCTCCCTCACCCAGGGCTGGGGTGCCCATCTCCGGCCAAGACTTTCCCACCAGATTCCCCTGCTGAGCACAGGTGTCGCTGCAGCAGTGACCTCATCACACTCAGGGTCCCAGGAGACTCTGAGGAGCTACGGTTTACAGCAGCTTGGTGGGGCAAGGGGGCGGGGCGACAGTGGTGTGAGAGCATATGTGGTGTGGGAGCGTGCAGATGTGTGTGACTGTGGGGTTCCTGTGGGTGTGTGAGTGTGTGAGTATGTGTGTGTGTGTGTGTGTGTGTGTGTGGAGGGGTGTCTGTGTGTGTGTGGAGGGGTGTCTGTGTGAGCAGGGATGTAGCCTGTATGACTATGTAGTGTGTGGGCGTGTCGGTGCTAGCTGGGAGTGTGACTGGGTGAGTTACAGTGTACATGTCCGCTTTGGTGTGAGTGGCAGTGAGGTAGGTGTGGGTGTGGGTGTGTGAGTGTGACCTTGTGAGTAGGTGAGTGTGGGTTGTGGTAGTATTTCTGTGGTGCTGGCATGTGAGTGCAGAGGTGTGTGTGTGTGGTGTGTGCATGTGCTCGTGTTGCATGGTGTCTGTGTGTTTGTGTGTCTGTGTGGTGTCTGTCAGTCTGGATGTGGGAGTGGCTGTCTGGTGGCTATGGTGCTGGTGTGGGTTCTTTGTTGGGCATGTGAGTGTGAGTGCGGCGTGTGATGTGAGTGTGGGGGTGGTGAGCGGGGGAGAGCACAGGCAGGCAGGCAGCCAGGGCGCTTCCCCGCTTCCCCTGCACACGGTGGCTGGGCTGACAGCCGGGCAGAGAGGAAAACTAGACGTCAGGGAAATCAGTCAGAGACAAATCGATTCCCTTTAGAGGTGAGAAAAAGCAGATGCTGCGGCTGCTGGTGGCCTGTTAGGCTCCCAGCCACATCCCTCCCCAGCCAGAGCCGCCCTCCCCCACTCCTCTGGCTGCCAACGTCTCCCCCCACCGCCTTTGTTAGGGGCCCTGCTGGGGCCTGCTGCCTGGGCTGCGGCTTCCTTGCTTCCTTCCCCTGCAGGCCAGGAGCACTTATGGAGCCACGCTGGGCATGTGTGCTGTGGTGCATGCATGCATGTGTGTGTGCATGTGTGTGCATGCATGCATGTGTTTGTGTGTGGATGCACATGTGTGAGTGTGTGTGAGGGACATTGGGGGTACAGACCTAGCTGTGGGTCTCACCTGATGGCAGAGCCTTCCTAGGCTCTTTAGAGACAGTGACCACTGACTTGGCCAAGGAGACCCAGAAACCAGAGACAGCGCTGGACCAGAACTCGGGCCTCCTGGGTCCCACCAAGGGCAGATCTTGTCAAGCCCCACCGCCCTCCTGCTCCTCCCCACAGGGGCTCCTTGAGCAATGCGTCATTTCTTCCTCCATATTCATGCAAGAGGTGCTGTCCTTGGCTGCGCTGGTCCCACCTCCTTTCCTGGGCACATCAGGCCGCAGGCCCAGCAGCATCGTTCCTTCCCGGCGCCTCGTGAGGAGGGTTTGTCCCCAGATCCCGCTCTCTGCCAAGGTGGCCCCAATCAGGGGCCCAGATCAGCGTCAGAGTCTAGTGGAGGCCAAAGGTCAGCCTCAGCCTCAGCCTCACGGTGGGGTGTCCGGGCCTCTGGGCCTGGGAGCCCTGCCTCAGCTGTGCGCAGAGCTGCTGCTGTGGGTGGGACCTGACACCGCCTCAGTCTCGCTGTCACTTTGGCTGTTCCACTCCAGGCTCTCCTCTCTGCCACCCCCTTTTCCATTGGGTCTCAACACCCAAAACAAGTCAGGAAAGCCTGTCAGAGCAGTGCTGTCTTCTGAGCTTGCCCTGGGTCTGGAGCCGGCCCCTGCAGCATCTGCTCAGGAGTGCTACTGAGCATGCTCTGGGCCAGGTGCTGGGTTTGGAAATGGACAGGATGACCTGGGCCTGCTTCAGGAGCCTCAAGTCTGGTTGGGAAGAGAAGTACAGGGTAGGAAGAGAGGGAGGGAAGGGTCCCACATGAAACCCACCTGACCCTGACCCTGATCCTGACTTCCTGGGCTCCCCCTGCTCCCCCGGGGCCTGTGGATTCCCAATTTTAGTTCAAGCTGGTTCTTCTGCCATAGGGCCCCGGCCCCCACTCCCCTCAACCTTCCATTTGCCCACCTGGCTGCTCTGCCAGCGAGTATTCCCAGGCCAGTGCCTCTCCTCCATGCCCGAGCCCGGGCTAGGCCGGCAGCTCTGCAAGACTCTAGCCTCCTGCCTTCAGGACAGCTGGCTCTGTCCGCACGGATGCTCTGCTATGTGAGTGGGAAGTAAACAGCTGAGGCTGGGGCTGCTCCTTTGAGCAGAGTGGGAGGAGTGGCTGTTCTAGGCCTGGTTTCTGACACTTGGCTCCCCTCCTAGACCTTTCCCTTTGCCCATGAAGACCCCTGAGGCCCTGCTGTCCACTTCCCACTCTCAGGCGTGTCCTGAGCCCTGTCTGCTTGCCTGAGCCGCTGTGGCCATCCCCAGCCATGCTCTGGGACCTGGAACCTGCACTGTGCTTTCAGCCCTCAGGACCCTGTCACACTCCCAGGCCTGGCTGTGTATTCAGACATGGTCATTAGACCTCCCTGGGCCTTGTTTCCTCCCCTGCAAAGCGGGTGAGGACCCAGGTCTTGCTCAGAGAGACCCCAGAGTCGAGGCAGGCACAACTGCTGCTCAGAGTCACAACTGTGCTTTTGTTACTGATGGTCGGAGGGGTGGCTCAGAGAACTCTTCCCACAACCCACCTCTGTTCTAGAGGCCCAGTGGCCAGCCAGATGGGCGAGGCCAACGATTGATCTACAAACACTGAACCAATTTTGGGCCAAGTCTAGTGGGCAGACAGTGCCTAACCCATGAGATGTGTCCAAAAAGTAACTGCTGAGAGAGGAATGCGTGGTGTTGGGAGTGTGGATGGTGCTGGCATGTTCCCACCCTCCAGGCACTGGTAGTCACCCTGGGACACGCTGGGTGGGACAGGGGAGTGGGCTCTGACTCCAGCTCTGCCTCTGACCGCTCCTGGCCTTCCTGTTTGTCCCTCAGTCACATTGGGAGCTCTGTGACCTTGAGCACCATTTCCTGCCGGGATATTAATACCAGCACTAATAATAACAGTGGCCATCGAGGCAGGAGCAAGTATACTAATATTAGCTGCACCTGTTGAGGGCAGAGCACGTGCCAGGCCCTCTACATGTGTCTTGAGTCAGTCCTCACGAGCCCTTCCCTGCTCTGGCAGCTGGACTCAGCATCTCTGTGCTGACAACGCGTGGACAGATGCTCTGGACTAGCTCAGGGTCCCAGAGCTAGGACAGAAGTCAAGGCTATTTTGTTGGGGCTCTGAGGTGATGAGGAACAGAAATATTCAGCTGACCTCATGTAAGGGACGGCTGAGTGAAAAGGGAAAGATCATGGGGCCCTGGGGGGCAGCCAACTCCTTGGCCTGCAGCCAGAGCTGGGCTGCTGTCTGCAGCCCAGGGAGATGCCCGCACAGAGCCAGGGGCTGCAGTGCAGGCACTGCCCACAGTGGGCCTCCTTTGCCCGCCCCCTGCTTCTCTGTCCCATGCTAACTCCATGTGACCCTCTTCCTCTGCACACCTGCTCTGGGCTGCAGTCCCTCCTCCTCAGACATGTGGCTGCCTTTCCCAACTCTCCCCCGGTCTCTGTCCAGGTCTCCCTCCTCCCAGGCCCTGCCCCTGGCTGCCCGCCCGACTCACTTCTTATTTCCCAATTCAAGGGCAGCACCCAGGTCACCTCCCCGTAGGTCCCTGCCCCTTCTGATTCTGGATTGGACTGCCTGCTGGTTGGCCCCACCTCTTGTGCGGTCACCTGCAGTGAATGGCGCACTTTCTCTTCACCCAAGAGTTCTCCAATGTGGCCTCCAGACCCTGTCACACTCTTAAAATTATTCGGGACCTGAAGAGCTTCTGTTCATGTACCACATTAGAAATTAGAAATGACAAGTCATAAAATATTTACTCTTGAAGAACAAGAGTAAACCATTACCTATTGATATAATATGTTTTTCACATAAAATAACTGTTTTCTAAGATAAAAATACTCCCGAGTGCCATCACTTTCTATTTTTGTGAGTCTCTTCAATGGTTTACTTAAGAGAAGACAGCTGGGTTGTCCTGCCTGTTTCTGTGTTTACCTGTCGGAGCCCCTGGAAAATCCGTTCACTTGCAGAGGAGAGAGTGTGTGTTGGGCAAACAGCTCCTCGGCCTCACAGAGCGCCTGGAGGAGCTGGTGTTAGCCAGTCCGGGTGTGGCCCGAGTGGGGCTCCCGGTGTGCTGTGCCCTCTGAGACTGACAAGTGCCCTAGGAAGGGCAGCCACCTGAGGCAGGATGCAGGGTCCAGGAGCCCAGGGATCCCTGGGATTTCGTGCAGCTCAGCCCGTGGGGACTGGAGAGAAAGTGGGGCTGCTTCCTGGAGGACTCCGGGGAAGGAAGTACATGGAGGGCGGATCTGGAGAGGCAGAGGGGAGAGCTTCCCCCGGGCCCTGGGCAGGGACTGCTCACACTTCAGCGTGGGGCGGAGAGGCAGGGCCAAGGCTGGCGGAGACCTTTCAGTCCGAGCCCTGAGGAGATCTGGTGCTCACTCCCACCCCGCAGAGAAACGTGGAGCACGGCTTATTTTCCCTGGCGACACTAGGCTTCCTTGTATGTTGAAGGTGAAATAGCTCCTTCTAGTTTCTGGATTGCAAAACAAGACCAGTGAGCAGAAACTGAACTTGCCCCATTTTTCGGTGTCTTGTAGAGTGAGTGCCTGATGCGTGGGCTTGCTCTGCCTGGGGTCATGTGCAGGCACTCGGGGAGAGTGATGAGAGGAGGGATTGTGATGGGGACTGAGAGGACCTGCCAGCACTCCTGGAGCACCGGGGGACTCAGGGCACCCACTGCCAAGGAAGGGGTCTGAACAGCCTGGCTTGGATTGCCCTCCCCGGGGTGGGGGTGGTGGAAGCCAGGGCCTGGCCTGGAACCCTCAAATCTGGGGTGAGATGGGCTCAGTCTCCATGGCCTCCGGTCCTCCACTTCCATGTAGAGTGATGGACCTGAAGGGATGCCCCCCACCCAGCTGATCGTCAGTGGATGGAGGGGCTTGGTCAGGGGCAGAGCTGTCAGGGCTGTGTGATGGCTCAGGGACCCTATGAGTGTCTGAACCCCAGCTCTGCCACCTATTCTGAGCCTCAGTCGCCTCATCTGTAAAGCAGGGAGGAGGATGTCATCTCACATTGCTGTCTGAAGGTGTCGTGAGAAGGCAAAGGTGAGGGGGAGATGGAAGGGATAGAGCTCTGTGCAGACCACGGGGCCAGCTGAGGCATGAACTCCATTCCACTTTTGTTCAGGGCGATAGATCAGATCTGGGCTCACAGGGATGGCTCAATAAATATCTGTGGAACTAAAGAATTAATAAATGAGCACATCAGTGGCTCAGGTACTGCCAGTTCCTCCTCTAGGCAAGGCCTAGTCCAACCACCTCAACCAAGACGCAGCGAGGGGAAGGGACGTGGTCAGGGCCCTTCGTGCAGCAAGTCAGTGCCTGAGCTGAATCCTGAATGGAAGCTCTGCTCCATCAGCCAGAGAACCACAGAAAGGAAGGGTGTCTAGGGGCGGGGCTGGGCTTCTTCCATCGCGTGTGCATACGTGCAGGTGTGCATGTGCATACATGCATGCATATGTGTGCGTGTCTTGGGGCACCAGGAGGCTAGACTCTCTTCTTTCCAGGGTTTTTCCCTCCTGCCTCAAGGCTTGTAGTGGGTGGCTGGCCTGCCTGGCTCCTGCACACCTTACCTATTTATTGGGAGTTTTGTGCAGCCCAAACCCCTTGCCAGGAGGTGCTGTCTTTGAACCCAATAAAACCATCTCAGCATCTGAGAGCCCAGGCTGGCTGCTCCAAGTATGGGAGTGAGATGGGAAGAGATTTGAAGGGATGGGAAGTGGAGGTGGTGTCATATCACCCTTGGCATCCCAGGGCTGGGAGGGGCTCCTTCCTTCTCCTGCTGCTGCAGTCCCCCAGCCCAGCTTACCCAGTTTGGCCGTGGGCCTGTTTGCTACTGGGGGCTGTTCTGCTTCTCTCCAGACCTTCCCCACATGAGCAGCGGCAGCCGCACAGGCAGCTGCAGGAAAGCAGACCGAGGCCCCACCCAGGCCCACCGTGTCTACATCTCTGGACGTGGACTCAGGAATCGGTGTTTTACAGGTTCTCTTCCAATGCTTATAAAAGTTAAAAAATCACTGCCTCACACCCTTTCTCCACAAAAATATGACATCCAGTAGGGCCGGAACTAAAAGGGGGTGAGTGTTTCCTGGTTAGACTTAGAAACTTGTTTAAACCAGTCTGTTGTCCGTCCAAACATCCATCCATCCATCCATCCATCCATCCATCCATCCATCCATCCACCCTTTATTCGATAAACATTTACTTGCACTTAGAAGTTGAGATGGGAAAGCTGCCCCCTGCTCCCAGCTTGCCATGAGGCTTTGCTGTGTGGCTGGGAGGTGGCCTCCTGCCCTCTTTAATTCTGCAGGCGTCCCAGTGGGTCTGCAAGACAGTCACTTGCTTTCATCTGAGTGTGCCTCTGGTCGCCAAGCCTAAAGCGGCCATCTAATGCCGAGTCCAAGAGGGAAGGGGGAGGAAGCAACATTTATGTGGCATCTACTGTGTGTTGGACATTTTCACAGGTGCTGTGGCATCTCACGCTCCAGCTTCCCTTCACACTGGGTAGCGTTATTCTCATTTCCCAGATGGGAAACCGAGACCCAAAGAAGTGGAGGACTTGACCAAGGCTGTAGAACCTAAACTTGAACCCAGTTCCTCCCCAGAGGCCACCCCTTTCTTCTGTTCCCTGTTGCCTTGTTCTTGATGGACCTGGGGACTGGTACCTAGAAGCTGAAGAGCAGGCTGATCTGGGAGGTGCTTCTAACCACCTCACTGTCCAAAGGTTAGCAGGCGGCCCGTGAAGTGGTGAGCTCCCTCGCACTGGAGCTGTGCAAGCAGAGACCTGTGGCCATGGTGGTGTGTTTGTGTCTGTGTGTGTGTGTGTGTGCATGTGTGTGTGTAGGCAGTGTTGAGACTTCGAGAGCCTTCTGCCTTCCAAGGTGGGCCTGCTTGGGCCTGCTCCGAGGTCAGTGCCCCGTGGATGGAGGCGCTACAGCCAGCTGTTCATTATCTGTGGCTCCTCTGAGGGGACCCGGCCAGCTCCCAAACAGGAAACGTGTCCAGAAAGCTGTAATTAGAGCTGGGAGCCACAGGCCCTGGAGGTACTCTGCAGCTTCAAGTGCAGACACGCTGCTCCGGTTAAGTCCCCGGGAGAGAACCCGGTGAGTCAGGTCCGCAGATTCTCTGCCTTCATGTGGCACCCGCCCCACCCCGTTCTCCCTGGGAGGAAACCAGCATGCACTGGGAGCTGACTGGATGTCTGGTCTCACCTATGTGCCCTCTTCCATGCTCCCCAGGACCCTGGAGGCAAGAAGCATCACCACTGTGCACGTGAGGAGCACCCACTCCAGGTCATCCCCCTGCAGTAGAGGTGAGATGTGACGCCTGCCTTTGTGAGTGCCTGGCCTAACATCCTGCTCATTCTAGGGGAGGATGTTTGAGTCCAAGGTGGGGTGTAGGAGGCCAGGAGCACAGGCAGAGGAGGCCTAGGTGGGCCCGGCTGGGTCCTGGTTCTGCCCTGACTGACCATGCCTTTCTTTAGCTTCTGAGAATCTGCCATGGTGGGATGGGTCCCTGCTGTGCTCTCCTACCAGGCTGCTGGCCCACCCGTGGCAACTGTGCTGGTTTAAAACATGTCACAGATTCTTTAACACTCCTCCCATTGAAAGACGGGTCTATGTCCCATCCCCTTGAATCTGGACAGGTTTGTGACAGCTTTACCCCACACAGAATGACAGAAGTGGTGCTAAGAAGGTAAAATCAATGCAACTTCCATTTTGTTAACACTTGTTCTTAGAGCCCTCAGCCACCCAGTAAGAAGAAAAACCACTAGCCTGAGGCTGCCATGGTGAGAGGAAGCCCAAGCCACATGCAGAGGCCATGTCTAGGTGCTCTGGTCAACAGTCCCAGCTGAGCTCAGCCATCCAGCCTCCCCAACTGTTTGAGGTTTCCCAGCTGAGGCCTGTGATGCCGCCGTGGAGCAGGGTCAGCTGATTACTGCTGTGTTCGCTCTGAACCTCTGACCCACAGAATCTGGGAGTATAGTTTTGTGGTGATTTGTTGGGTAGCAATAGATAATGAGGACAGCTATGCCAGCTGGGACCCACCATGGTCTCCTCAGGGGGCCCACCCAGACCATCCTTCCCTCCTGGCCCCTAGGAGGCTGGCTGAGGCTGGGCAAAACACTGTTCCACGCAGAGAGCACTGAGACTTGAGGGCTCTGTACTCCTGGTTCTATCGCTCAGTTCCCTCCTCAGAGGTGAGCCACCCAAATCGGGTCCTCTTGTGTATGATTAAGAGACCTGATCCCTGCACCACCTCTAGTAAGCTGTGAGATCCTGGGCAAGTTACGATAGTCCTACTTCATTTACAGTTCTGCTTTCCGCCATCTCTGTTGCTTATGGTCAACGAAGATCCAAAATATTAAATGACAGATTCCAGAAATAAACAATTCGTAAGTTTCAAATTGTGTGCCATTCTGAGTAGCATGATGAAATTTCATGCCGTCCTGCTCTGTCCTGCCTGGGACATGAATCATTCCTCAGGCAGCGCATCTACGCTGTGTACGTCACCCACCCCTGAGTCACCAAGTAGCTGTCTCGGTTATCAGATCGACTATCGTCGTATCTCATGGCATGTGTTCAAGTAATTCTTATTTTACTTAGTGATGGTCCCAAAGCCATTCATGTAATTTTTATTGTAGAATATTATATATATAACTTCTATTTTATTAGTAGTCCTTGTTGTTAATCTCTTACAATGCCTAATTTATAAATTTAACTTTATTAGGTGTGTATGTGTAGGAAAAACATACTATGTGTTGGGTTTGGTTCTGTCTGTGGTTTTAGGCGTCCGCTGGGGGTCTTGGAAGGTATCCCCCGCGGATAAGGGGGGACTGATGTGCTTTACTCAGTTGTTTGGTCTGCGAGACGCAGATGCTGAGGGTTGTTGTGAGAGCAGTGCCTCACTCACAGTGAGTGCGCTGATCAGTGTGGCCCATTATTATCATCTCTCACGTTGCCCTCCTACTGGCCCCGTGCGCCATCTCCGTGTGCACAGGACTTCACAGTCTGCAAGGTGCTCTCCAATCCTCCCAGTAACACCGTGGGAGGGTTGTTATCACCGCCACGGACAGATGAGGAAACTGCAGCTCTGGGACGTGGCCCTGGTCTGAGATGTGGTCTCCTCCTGTTCTCACGGAGCCTCTGCGAGAGTTTCCCTCCATGTCCCCCTAAGGGCCCTGCTGACTTGCCTTGTCTCATCCTTACTTCTGCTCGCTCTGCCCCTGAACTGGAGTCTTCACCAGGTGGCTTTGAAGGACTCCCTTCCCATTTCTGGGTCTCGGGTCCCCCCTCTGTAAGATGAGAGTTGGGCTGGCTGACAGCGAAGGGCCCTTTTGGCTCTAAAGCAATCAAGCTGGTTTTCACATCTGGGGGGTGGCTTGCCCACAGCACTGCCTGCTGCTCCTCTGTAGGCTGAGGCTGTCCTGGCTGTGAACCACCCAAAAGGACCCCATACCCCTGAGTCTGGGCAGCAGGGCCCAGCCCTGAGAAGGAGGGAAGGGGCACCACCCAGGAAGGACCCAGAGAGGCTGCTGGGTGCTGGGGCGTTTGCTCCCGGCTCCGCCACAGTTGCCGTTTTGCCTGAGTGTGATCCTCCCAGTGTGGCCTGGGGATGGGCCCGACCCAACCAGGCCTGGCCTCTTGGGGGCCCTTCTAAGGCTGTTCCCCGGGGCGGCTCTGGGCAATGATGGGTTCTTCAGCCCCCTGACTTCTGGAGGTCTAGCCACTTCTCCTGCCAGGTCTTTCCCTGGACAGCTTTGTTTTTCTTACAGGCCCACCTCAGGCCCCACTTCCTCCAGGCAGCCTTCCCGGATGTGCAGTGTCCAGCCTTTCCTCGGCCCTTCAGTAATGCTCTGGGTTTCCCTTAGGACCTTGTTACATTGTGGTCAGTAACTGACTGTTTGCTTACAGGGTCCCTCCAAGAACCTAAGCCCTAGGAGCCCAGGGCCCATGCCTGCCCAGCTCAGCACTGCTTCTCCAAGGCCCCCTATGATGCTGGCACTAACCAGGTGCTCAGGAAGGACAGGTCGCACGAGTGAATTTTAGAAAAATAAACTAATGGCAAATGTTGTTAGTAGTAATAGCAGTTATACTCCTTAGTGTCTTAGCAGAGGGAAAGGGGGTGGGGAGGTAGGAGAGGGTAAAGAGGGTATAAATGGTGATGGAAGGAGACTTGACTTTGGGTGTGAACACAGTGTAATACAATACACAGATGATGTGCTATAGAATTGAAACCTATATCATTTTATTAACCAATGTGACCCCAATAAATTAAAAAATAAAATAGAATGTCTTAGCCTAGTTGTTCTCAACCTTCTGGCCCTTTAAATACAGTTCCTCATGTTGTGACCCAACCATAAAATTATTTTTGTTGCTACTTCATAACTGTAATGCTGCTACTGTTATGAATCATAATGTAAATATCTGATCCGCAGGATGGCTTAGGCAACCTCTATGAAAGGGTCATTCGACTCCCAAAGGGGTCACAACCCACAGGTTGAGAACCGCTGTACTTAGCCTCACATGCCTGTGCTTTAAGCCAGGCCAGGAGAGGGACACTTCCCTAGCATGTTGTTTTGGTCCTTGTAGGGCTGCTTTTGTTGAATGGCTGTTTGTATGATGTCACTCCCCAGAAAACATCTCCATGAGACTGGCCTTTGTGTCTATTCTGAGAATTTTATAATAAAAGGCTGCCAGGAAAAGTCCTTGCTTTACAGCCAGGGGCAGTTATGGTTTTGCTGAACATCAGGCCGTATATATACCAGGTATATGTAATTTCATGGACATCACGTCACTGATCAGGTTTCCCCTTTTGCACTTATTACTAGGAAGTTCAGGTCTAACATTTTATCCCTTGAGATACGTTTAGGACTTTGTCGTCTTCATGTTTGAACTAGTCAGGTTTCTAGTTTATTTAATGTCTTTTCCTTGGTTTTGCCTTTTACCTTCCTATTAATTTCTAATGAATGTTTCTTTGCTGTACTTTAGGTATCCTTGCAAATCCCTTGGAACAGGCAAGATACAACTAAGTCACACACTGTGCCTTTGCGCGCACGATTCCTCAGCTGATCCGGGTCCAATTACACACTGAGGAGTGCCAGTGCTGGGCCTGCTCTGGACCACGCGGGCCCATCTCCCTCCAGGTTCTGGCCACACAGATCCTTGGCATCCGGGACTATGCCTGGGTGGCCATTCCCTGACAAGAATGGGTCTTGTCATGGCCTTCTTCCTGAGCGGCTGGCTCTCCGCCCTGCGCGGGCTTCCTGACCAGCCTCCTCTCTCTGGTTCCTGATCTCGCTTCTGTGTCGATGCGAGTACTGTTCCTGAGAAACTGGCGTGGCTCCCTGCTCAGCCGAGACTTGTCCCTTGGATGCAGTCCGATTCCATTTGGCATAGGCAACCACACTTGGTCACCCAGGCTGCCCTTTTGCTGGACAGATTGACAGCTTGAGCCAGGATTAGGGGTTGGGAGCGAATAACAAGGTGAGGGTAACGTTGTGCCATTGTTTCATCTCCGGAGAAGAGCACTTACCCCTAGGCGTGGCAATGGGGGGTAATAGCAGCCCATCTGACAAATGGGGAAACAGGCCCAGAAGGGTGCGATTTGCCCAAGGTCACAGAGGAGGTCAAAGGGCCAGGGGGCTTTTGCCTTTAGCCTGGGGTTGCGTCCACTTCACCACACGTCCTCCCACCCTAGAGGTGGGGCCTGACACTCCAGGGGAGACTGGGGTGAGGGGTTTCTCCCGTCACTCACTCCCTGGCAAGGGCAGCTTTCCCAGGGCACAGTCCTCTGAGAACCAAGTCTCCTCCCCTCCCCTGCCAAGCTGCGTGGTTTTAGGAGATTCGGTCCGTATGCTCGGATCCTCTGCTGGGTGCAGAGGCGGGAGGGAAGGCTGAGGAGGTGTCTGGGGATGATGGAGGCCTATGCAGAATTCAGAGCCCGCCCTCTGATCAAGAGAGGCAGCCACACGTTTTCCCTAGGGCCGCACCCTTTCTGCTTCCCACAGGGCTGAGGGGTCCAGTGCCAGCCACTCTGGCCGTGGTGGGAGCCGGGCAATTGCAAGCCCCTCCTGGGCATCAAGGCAGCTGGTGGCACCCTCTCCCGTCACTGAGTAACCCTCCCTTGACTCTGGGGCCTGAGTTTGTCATCTGTTAAATGGGACCCTGAGTCCTTGCCACCTCCCTCTCAGTGGTGGTGTGATGACTGGAACCTATTGGTTCTAGAATCTTTCCCCGCCTCACATTTGAATGCTGTGCTGAAAGGATTCCCCAGGGGCCGAATGCAATGCAACTCCTCCAAACACAAGAGCCGTCGGTGCACCAGCATGCAGGTGCCCATGGTGGCATGTGAACAGGAGCTCGCCAAGGTGGCTGGTTCCCACTTGTACCAGAGCTTTAGTCGTGTGAGGAGAATTTGTTGAGGTTTTGTTAGTTGCACAAATATTTATTGGGTGCCTGCTCCGTGCCCAGCCCCACGCCCAGAGTTGGAGCTGGCGGGTGGGGACCAGTTAGGAGGCAGGAGAGCAGCAGCCTCTAAGTTAGCGGCTCTGGTTCTCACTGCCTCGGTGATCAAGGGCCAGTCACCTTCCCCCTATGTGAAGTGGGAGTGATGCTAGGACCTTCCTTGTAGTGTTGTTGTGAGGATTAAATGAGGAAGTGCAACATCGTTATTAATAGTGACTGAAATACTGAGTATGGATGTTGTTTTATTAGGAATGTGATTGAGAGCAGACCTTTCTATATTTCTGGGGAGACTGACTGGGTGCTTAATCAACGAACGTTTACTTCTCGGCTCTGGGCTGGGAGTCCAGATCAGGGAGCTGGTGTCTGGGGAGGGCTCACTTCCTAGTTTGCAGGTGGCTGCCTTTTTGCTGCGTTCTCACTTGGCAAAAAGAGACCATCTCTCCCCCTGGATCTTCTTATAAGGGCACTAATCCTATTGTAAGGACTCCACTCTCATGACCTAGTTAACTTCCCAAGACCCTGCCTCCAAATAGCATCACATTGGGGATTAGGGCCCAACAAATGGACCTAAGGGGCCAAAACATGCAGTCCCTAGCTGCGGGTTAGCTGTTCGAAGGTATCGTTGCATGTGTGATGGGGAGGGAGTTCCAGGTGAGGGGCAGGGCAAGGTGTGCGTGTGCCTAGTGTGTGTAGGGCAGAGTGAGCAGGCCAGTCCCCCAGGCACCCTGTCACTCCCCTTCCTTCACCTGCTGCTCAGAGTGTGCTGAGCTTCCACTGGCCAAGGAGTTTGTGCTGGGGTGCCCTGGGGATCGGGCAGCTCCAGAGGGAAGGCAGGGTGTGACCAGCTAGAGGGTTGCTGGTTTTTGGGCTGTCTGCACAGGGCTGGGCAGGTTGGGGAAGACAGGCAGGAGATGCGAAGGCTATGTAGGCAGCGGAGGCACTAGGGCGGATTAGGAGACGAACCCTCATGTCAGAATAGGATTTCAGGGTCTGCCTCGCTGGACGGAGCTCATCAGGTCCTAACAGCCTGGCCTATACATCCCATCTGTGCTGCTGGATCTTCTCCATCTCTCTCATAGCCACACCCCACTGTCTCAGCCTGCTCTGGACTCTGCAAGGGTGGCCGCTATGCACTGAAGCAAACATTTTGTGTAACTAACTACTGAAGATACTGTGGCCTGAAGCGCCCACCATTCTGTTATGCCTATGGATGCTGTAGGCCAGGCATTTGGAAAAAGCACAGCAGGGGTAGCTCGCCTCTGCCCCATGGTGTCATGGTCCCCTGGGGTGGGAAACCTCGAAGGCTGAGGGTAGGACGCTTTGAGGGCTCACTCACTCACAGGCGTCATAGTCGATGCTGACCTACGGGCTGGGACCTCAGTGTGGCAGTCATTGGAACCCCTGCATATGGCTTATCCCTGTGGCTGCTTGGGCTTCCTCATGGCATGGTGGCTGTTCCAAGAGGGAGCACTCCAAAGAGAGCCATGCTGGCTCACCTTTTGTGGCCCAACGGGGGTCACACCACGTCACTTCTGCGGGAATCACAGCTGTGCTCAGATTCGAGTGTTGAAGTCCCTTTGTAAGAAGAGTGTGTGGGATGGGAGACACTAGACCAGTCATTTGGAATGAGATCTGCCACAGGATGCATCAGCAGGAGGTAAGATTCATTCATTCACCTACTCACTCAGTGAGTCAATCAGCACACATTCCGTGGCTTTCTCCCCACGTGGATTAGTAATGTTCGTGCTCCTCTACCAAATGCCACAGTTCCTGTTGGCGTGTCGTCTTCTCTTTCCCCGCAGAAGGGTTCTGGAATCATTCCTTTCCCTCCTGCTTTCAGTCCAGGGGTGGGAGCAGCTCCCATGCTTTTTAGAAGCCCCTTCATTAGACTCTCTTCAGTCACCCTCTTGAGGGCCATTTCCAGCCAGGACCATGGCTGATATACTAAACGCCATGGAAGAAAGCTTAGGCTCCGAGTGCCGGAGTCCCACAGTCAGTGCCTGGAGGAGGCAGGGTTTCCTGGTTCCATGTCTTGTGTCCATTACCAGGGCACCACTAGTGATGTGTAGTCAGGAGGTTCTCATCACACAGCTGGACCAGCTGAGCCCCGGAGCCTGGTTCCCCTGAAGCCCTCAAGCACCCTGGGCTTTGCCTCCTGGGCTCAGCTCCCAACCTTATCCATGCATCCCCAGACTCAGGGATTCTCTGGGATTCGCCAGACCCCTGGCCTTCCTTGGGTCAACTAGCTCAGCGCAGAGGGCACAGAAGGGTGAGCGATATGCCCCCCACCTGCTCACACCCACTGGGTCACCAGGCCATAGCTGGACACTTAGGCTGGAGAGATGAAGGGATTCACCCTTCATCGCCAGCAGGGAGACGGGAACTCTGAGCCCAGCATCCAATCTGCACACCCAGAGGTCTTAAACAGCTTTTGCTTCTCACTTGATGAGTGATGATGACACAGGAGTTTACTGAGCATGTGCCACCAGCTGGGCCCTTGTCCCACATGTTCTCATCTCATTGTCCTCCTTCTTCTGAGTGCACACATTTTGGAGGCTGCCCTCCCAGGGCTGTGCAAGTGCTGAGTGGCTCCTGGGTGAGTGCATTTAAAGATGCGCCTCTCATGCCGGCGCTGCCCACAGCGTCTCTGTGGAGGAGGTCGTGTCTCGATGGTGGCACCACACCACAGGGTCACACAACTAATAGGAAGCAGAGCTTGGATTTGAAGCTCTGTCCGACCCTGAGCCCATGGTCTCATTATGTCCTTCCCTCCTGTGAACGAACAGCCTCAAGCGGGTCAGGAGACTCACCTTAGACCACAGTGACGCTGGGCCAGGGCCCACTTTGAGCCCAGGTCTCCTCTCAGTGTCACCTCCGTTTGAGTGTCCAATTTTTTTCCTGGCTGCCATACTGGTGCCACCTCAGGTGGGGAACACTTGCAGGAAGACAAGGGACAGAGCCAGTCCACTAAGCCCTCTGTTCCTTCAGGGTTGGGCATTGTTGTCTTAGTTCAGCCCAAGTCCCATCTCAGAGCCTGGGTATATATAGACTAGGGTACTGGCACTGGGGAAATGTTTGTCGATGAAATCAATGAAAGAGTGAGTGAATGAATGAGTGAAAGAGTGACTCTTGACAGGGTGTGGCCCAGTAAGGAAGCCAGCGATGAAGGCTCCTGGTGAGCAAAGGACTGCCTTTCACCTAGATGGCTTCTGTTCATCTATTCTAGGGGAAAACCGTCAAACTTCTGATCTGACAACAAAGCAGGCCTGCGTGATAATTCTATTCCCAGATCAAATCAGAGTACGGGGAATGCGTGATCATCAACGTGATTACCTTGGGGGAACCGAGACAGGGAGTTTTATTAAATGAGACAATCTCGCTAAAAGGAAGCCTTACATTATACGTTGGGCCTTAAATAATATTAGTGTCAAGAGTTGACAAATATTCCACACGCAGCATCGAGGAGCAAACTGCTTTGGTGTGCATGGCTGTAGTGGGGGCCATGGACTCGAGTGACCAGGGCCATGGTGGACGGAGCAGCTCCCTGGCCCAGTGGCCACCAGACAAAGCAGTTCAGGTCCAACTTCTCTCTCAGGCCACCTCCTTCCTGGTGATGGGAAGGCAGGGGCCCTCTGCAACCCCACAGGGAGAGGGTTCTGCATTTCCTGACCTGGGCACAATGACCCTGAGACTCAACAGACCCTGAATGTAGGCAAACCTGGTTCCCGGATGGGATTCCCACTCCTCTCCTTGAAAACGTGCCTAGGCTGCCCTGTGAGGTGGGCATGTTACTGAATCTCGTTGGATGTCAGTTTTCTCCTCTGTAAAATGGGTTAATGATTTAGGCCTCATAGGCTTGTTCTTGGGACAGAATGATGTCATCTGTGGGAAGCTCCTGGAGCATTGCCTGATATATGGAAAGCACCCGTTCGTGTTCTCTTTAGCTCTGGCCTGTCCTAGGCCTTCTTCCTTGTGAATCATGCACACCCCCGTCCTCCCCTTCCAGAAAGGATGGCAGGCTGCTGGAGGCACGCTTCGCCACGGTGGGAAGAGAGCACTGCATGGAGACGTTACCCCATTCAGATGATGGGGCTGTGGCTCTCAGAGGTCACCCATACTGCCCCTTCTGCTATAGCGGGGGAAACCGAGGCTCCAAATGGGAGCCTGAAATGGGCACCAAACTGGCTGCTGCCCTGGGAGTCGGCTCGGTCTGTGGAAGACAGGCCAGGATCTGTCTGGGCACACAAGTCCCTGGACCCCCAGGCCAGTATCCTTGAGATCAAACCCTACTCCTCCTTCTTCTCTCACTGTGGGATGATTTAGAGTTAGAGGGACAATAATAATTCTCATTTTCCAAGACCTGAGTGTGTTGGGCTCCGTGCTGGATTTGAATGGAGTCAGTGAGGTGGTATTCTCAATTGCAGAGGAGTAAACGGAAGCTCAGAGCGGCTACTCAACAGGTCCAAGCCAAGCGGCCAGTAAGCGGGGAAGCCAGTACTTGAGGTCCAGGTGGCCGACTCCGGGCTGGCTGGACACGGCAGCAGCTCCTGAGGCCACGAGGCAGAGTGCTCCCCTCGGCAAGGCCGGTGGCAGGACGGCCATGTTGGGTTCCATGTTTTCTCAGTTGATCTCGAAGAAGCCAATTATCCTTTCAGGGTCTCAGTTTGTTACCCCATCTGTGAAGTGGACATCACCCATAGGATTGCACCTACCGTGATCACTGCGAAGCCCAGAATCCTGGGCCCTGGGACTGGAGGGGCCGTAGTGGTCATCTCACCAGCCCCACGTCCTGGCAGAGGCATCCAGCAGCCTGCTGGCCACAGAGCTGGGAGGGGCCAGCGCAGGGATTTGGCCCTCAAGGGCAGGATGCGAGGGGCTGTGCAGCGCCACCTGATTTCCGTTCTCCTTCCAAGAGGGCTTGTGTGTGCTGTGCCCAGTGCTGGCTCCTCTGTGGCCTTGTCACTCTCTCTACAGATGTTTCTCCTGTCACCGCTACACTCCCTCGCCACCCCGCCCTCAGCTTACCCCAACTCAGAGAGGGAGCCAGGCAGAGCAGCAGGGCGTGGGAGGGGCTGAGGGAGCTGTGACCACAGTCTGGCTCTGATACTGATGAGGCATCTACAAGCCCCTTCCTCTCTCTGGCTCTCCGAGGCGAGGGACCGTGGTTTTCTCCACTAAAAACTAGACAAGTTTGCCTGTCTCCAGAGCAAATCCCACGCACATGCCAGTTCCAGCCAGCACACAAACAACAATTCATCGCCAAAGGATTTGGGGAAATGCTGGGTTAAGCCGTTTAACCGTTTTCTTTTTCTAACACTTTACTTAAACAATTGATTTAATGAAAATGAGATGCATCCTCACTACGATCAGTGAGGAGCTTAGGGTTATATAAAGCAAATGCCAATACCCCCCACCCTCCGAATTCTCACTGCGCAGAGCGAGCGATGCTAAAGCCTGGACTGTGTCTACCCATCCCTCTCCGTGCTCGTGAAACACAAGCGCAAACGCATGCACACAGACATAGGATGTCTGAGCTTTGTCCTGCTTTCCTCTGAAGCCTTGCCTGAGCTTTACATGCCTCGGGGGCTCTTGGTCTCTTTGGCCAGCTCTGCTGCACAGCTCTCCCGATGACCGGGCCCACTTCACCCCCACAGAGCGTCCTGGGGAGAGCCTTCAGGCGAAGCTGGGTTAGATGACCTAATACTGGGCCTTAGTGACTCATAGGTCAGAGGGAGGCTCCATGTGGTGTGTGGGTGGTGGGTGCTGGCTGCTCAGAATAGATAAGAACACTTGTGAGTCAAACTGGCTGCTGCCTGGCGTTGGCTCAGTCTGAGGAAGCACTGGGCCCGGGTGGGTGAGTGACAGCGCCGGGGGACCAGGGCACTGGCGAGCTGGCCTGGCCTTCACCTCCTCCCCGAGCAGCCATGAGCAGCCACCAGGCAGGCTGGATGGAGGAGCAGCACATGTGTTGAAACCTGTGTGCAAGGAGAAATGAGAGCCCGCGTGGCCCCCAGAGCCCTCTCCCAACCCAGATCCTTCCGGTTTTAGGTTAGATGGACGCGGTGGCCAGCTCCTCTACTCAGACCCGGCCCGTGCACCGTGGATTTAGCATCTACTCACCATCTGCACCCTGAGGCACGGGGGTTCAGGGACACACCGGGGTGGCATAGGTTGTTGAGGGTAGAGCCAGCCTAGGTCCTGGAGCCTTGGATGCTGTTCAGCCTCCCTCCTCCAGGTGATGTCAGGTGGGCCAGCACACTTTCTGGGGAGCCAGACCTAGGTCTGAAGACTCTGGTTCAAGTCCTGGCTCCACCACCCAAAGTACTGTCAGAACATAAGACAGCTCCTAACTCAGTGATGGCGAACTTATGACACGCGTGTCAGAGGTGACACATGAACTCATTTTTTTGGTTGATTTTTCTTTGTTAAATGGCATTTAAATATATAAAATAAATATCAAAAATATAAGTCTTGCCGAAACTGGACATCCAGACCGAGACCCTGTGCTCTTGTTACTGTTGACAATACAAGTTCTGGGGTCAACACAGAGCGTGGGATATTGAGATCCATGAGAGAGAATGAGATCACCTGGGAAGAGGAAACAGCACATAGAAAAGAGCTCTGGCGAAGTTCTGAGCGCTCAGGGCTTTATACATTTAAAGGGGGAGTGGAGAAGATAGAAAAAATCATCCCTCTAGACCAGTGATGGCGAACCTATGACACGCGTGTCAGAGGTGACACGCGAACTGATTTTTTTGGTTGATTTTTCTTTGTTAAATGGCATTTCAATAAAATATATATTTTTAAAAAATATGTCTTTGTTTTACTATGGTTGCAAATATCAACAAATTTCTATATGTGACATGACACCAGAGTTAAGTTAGGGTTTTTCAAAATGCTGACACGCCGAGCTCAAAAGGTTCACCATCACTGTCCTAACTGCTAGTCCCGGTCTCCACTTCCAAGCTGGCGTGCCCTGGTCTGTGGCCTTGTCTGAGTCCCCAGCCCCTGTGAAAAGGAGCCTGGCCTGCCCCTCAGAGCTGCATGCAGATGCCTGTGCATGCACAGTGCTGCAGAGGAATGGAGTGGGTCCTCTTGCAGCTCTAACACTGTCATGGCTCATTTCTGAAGTCTTACTGGGTGCAGAGTTCTGTGCTGGGATTGGGAGCCATGGAGCATGGGGGACAGTGAATTTGTATCTTATGGGAGCATCCAGTCTGGCTGAGGACCAAGGTGCAGCCACAGGACACACACGGAGATGTCCACAGTCCAGGCAAATGAGTCCGCCAGAGCCCCGAGGCTCTGAGAGAGAGCACATCTGTACCGACTGGTCAGGGAGGGCTCTGTGGAGGTGTCAGGCCTGAAGGGGTGGGCAGGATGGTATTCTTGGCGAGGGGCCCAGCTCACAAAGGCATGGAGGTAAGAAGGGCAGAGTGTTATGAGCCAGCCTGAGTGGCTTTGATGGGAAGGTGGCCTGGTGAGCTACCGAGGATCTCAATGAGGGCCTACAGGGGTGACCTGTCCTCCACTGTTGGCACAGCTCTGATGGCGGACCCCGGCAGCGGCAGCCAGCCACCCACCTCCACTCTGGGCGGAGAAGCTGGCCTCTGGCCCCACGACAGACTCCCACGGGCCAGAGATGGCTGAGGGATAAACATCTCTAATCGTTAATTAACGTTCGTGGTGTGATTTTATGGCTTTCCAGATAAATGCTCTCCGAGGGAGTGTCAGCATTACGGACTTCCAGCTTAATGATCTGGAGGGATGATTTAAGGGGTGGGGTCCCAGGCGGCTGGAGGATGGGAGCAAAATTACTGAGAGGAGGGTAGGTCCCTAGGAGTGACACCGGGGCTCCTGCCTGGGCAGGGGCAGGGCTGGCCTGGGGCTGCATGCCATGTTGGCGGAGCTGCCTGCCCTCCCGTGGCTCTCTGCTCCTCCTGTCGCTCTCAGAAGCTGTCCACTTGCTCGCTGCTCCCTTGACCACGTTCCTGGCCAGCAGGCATTTGGGGGACTTTTTGGTGGAAGATCCTGCCAATCCCTCCTGTCTGTCTGCTCCCTTAGCCCTGCATATCTGATAGTCTCTCACCTCTCAGGTTTTATTCCGGTCTAGTTGCTTACCCCATCTGCTCACCTACCTGCCTGTCAGCTCACCTCCACCAAGAAGCCCCCACATCTTCCCCAAACCAGATGTATTTCTGAGTCTTCTAACTCCACACTCTGGCTGGGAGCTCTGGGGCCCGGGCCTAAAGGCACACCCAGATCCTGCCCAGAGCCTGGCCTGCAGTGGGTACATGCAGGAGCCCTCCTGGTGTTAACTGCATTCGGCTTTCTTTTAGGGAGAAGGGCTGCCCCGGGGCAGAAAGGCCCCTCACTGGGTGCTGCTACGTGCCATGTGCTGGGCACTGAGCAAGGCCCTTTCATGCCTTGGCACAGGGTCGAGTCAGGATTCTGGAGCCAGACTGCCTGGGCTCAACTCTGCTACTCCCAAGTTTGGCCATTTAGGCAAGTAACCCACCTGCTCTGTTTCCTGGTTTCCTCATAGTAAATGGAGACCCCAGTAGTGCCTGCCTGAGAGATTTATTGTGAGGATCAAGCGAGTTCACACGTGGGAAGTTCTGGTTACTGTTTCAGCACAATGACTGTGATGCTAATTTGCTGTTATTAATGTATTTCGTTGAAACCTCACAAGCCCCGAGTGATGGGCACGTATGGCATGGCAAGAGGCAGAGAAGTGGAGTGGCCGAGGGTTTGGACACAACCTGGCTGCCTGTGTTTGATCCCTGGTGTGCCATTCGCAGTGGGAAGAGGTATTTAATTCTCTGGGCCTGAGTTTCCTCATCTGCAGCATGCTGATAACAATACCAGCAGCTGCCTCCCGGCATGATGGCTGATGAACTGAGTTAACACCTGGATGGTAGGTGGCATGTAGCAGGCTCTCCATAAAAGGGATTGTCCAGTATGCTTGACAGAGGGGGAAGCAGACCTGGTGGGGGGAAGGGCCTGACCTGAACAGGTCATTCAAACTCAGCTCCGTCAGAGCCCAACGCCAAGTCATATTCTTCTCTAGCTCCCTCTCCCTCCCATGGACAAGGGTCAAATTCAGGCCTATCTGGGGCCTGAAGCCTCTCTTCTGGCACTTGTCACCTGCCTCCTCCTGCCGGCACAGCTTCCTAGCCAATTGAAACTTGGTGAATTGACATCTCGGAGAGCATCCTTTATCCAGGAAGCAGGGCCAGCCAGCCAAGGCCACGCCACCGACCCTGACAAGTATGGCGGGTCCCTGGCCATTCAATCCCCTTTGTGACCAAAGCCACCATTTTCTCTCTCTTAGATGTCCTCTCTTGAAACCTGGTGTGTCCTCTCAGCACCTGGTCAGGGCACTGGCCCATCTCCCTCCATCTGGTTTCCTTCTGCTCTTGCCTGGCCGCCTCGTCAAGGCAATGTCTGTCTGTGCTGCCGCCCTGCCCGCCTGGGCGTGCTGACCCGCGAGCGGTATCTGTGCTCAGTGCTGCAGACGCCACTCCCCCGGGGTAAGGGCCAGCGCACACCCTTGAATGGAAGTGTGTCCTTCATCCGCACTCGGAGGCTGGGTGGGCAAGGCCACCTCTCGGACTCGGAGTGGGCACTCAGGAAGCAGACAGCGGGGGCGACCCCAGCAGGCCCTGGAGGATTAAGATTTGGTCCTCTTTCAGTCTGGGCACAGGGGTGTTGGTGTAACAGAGGTTCCTGCGGCTGCCCTTGGAGAGAGGAGGCGTGCGATGTCACCCACATTGTCTCGCGGGTGTCACGAATCTTATGTAAGAGCAAAGCTTTTGGCGCGAGGCCAGCTTGGCACTCCAGTGGCTGTAGCCCTGCCTAATAACAATTCAGTGCGTTTCATCCCACACAGGTGCTTTTACAATGTGCCCATTATTCTCTGACACCCCTTTCTCTAAAAGTTCCCCTTAATTCCCCTCTCCTTGAGTGTGGGCCAGACTCAGTGACTATTCGCCTTCACCAGGCCAGGGAGGGACTCTGGGCACTATAGAAACTTCAACAGCAATCATTGTTACAACCCTGCACACCTACTGCAGGGAAGTACCAAGCTAAGTGGTTTCCTGTAGCCACCCATTTGCTCCTCAGACCCCCCAGGGGCTAGCTTCTACTGTTACCACCCCCTTTCTCAAAGATGAGGAACTTGAGGCACAGGAAGGCTGAGCAAGTCCCTCACAGCATCAGCGAGTAAGTCGCAAAGCCAGGTCTGAGCACTTGTGGCCCGGCCCAGCCTCCTTCTTACCCACAATGTTCCCCTGCCCCCAGGATGCAGCCATAGCAGAGCCTGGACCAGTGGCTGGAGACCGGTGTGAGTCCCGGCCAGGCCCGGCCCAGGCCGCCCCAATCTAGGTGGGTGAAAAGGGTGTGGTGTTCCCCACAGTGACCCAGGAATGAGAAAGGACTTGGTGACCTCTGTGGCTAGCTCTGTACCACGGGGGTCCGGTGGAAGGCAGGAGGAGGAGCCTCTGAGAGGTGAGAGGTGAGCCTCCTTCTTGGAGGAGGTGGGGAGAAGCTGGGACTCAGAGTCAGGCAGGGCTATGGGGTCATCAGGGAACTGTGGGCCCAGGGGCTCTGGAAGCTGGCCTGGGAATCGCTGGCTGGACTTGGCACACCATGGGAATCTTTAACACAATGCTGGGAGCACGGTTGGAGCAGGACGGTGTGGTTTATACGCAGTTTCCCTGCTGGCTCAGGGAGTCCTCACCTCACGCTGGGTGTGCCAGCTGAGTGACGCCCGGCCACACACTTACATCCCCCAGACCAGCTCCTGGGGCCCCCTGGGGTCTTCCTGTCACCAAGTCCTTTCATCTCATCAGCCAGTGGAGGTTCTGCCTCCTAGTGCCCCTCACTCCTGCCTGCTTCCTGCCCACGCTGCTGCCCCCTCCCCTGCTGCCAGCACCCCCTCTGGCCTGATGGGTCACTGCCATTGTCTTATGGCTGCTCCTCTGCTACCCACTGCTCTTCCCTCTACGTCTCCCCCTTTCAGACCGAGGGATCTTCCTAAGGCACAGTGGAGCTGACCCTCCTCCCTGGCCTCCTGTTTCTCTGTGGCTTCCATGGACCTCAAGATCAAGTCCAAATCCCGGAGCAGGTCTGGTGAAGCCTTTTGTGCCTCTGGCCACCCTGGGCACAAATCCTGAATCATGTCATTGAATTATAAGGTGCCTCTGTCAGGGGCCATGGTGGGAATCAGAGAAGGCTTCCTGGAGGAAGCAACAGCTAGGCTGGGGGGGAAAGGATG
>NW_006284436.1:585593-602432 GCF_000327345.1 Myotis davidii
GTGGGGCTGTTCCACAGGTCATGCAGTGTGGACATTCTGGGAAATACCGCTGGCCAGCAGGCCGGCATCCAGGAAAGGGGATCCAGGAGTGGCTTTGCTGATTCCAGATAAGCAGCCCCTGATGCCCCAGAGAGGAAGCCCACATGCGCAGGAGCTCCGTGTGCACAGGTGGTAGCGGTGTTTGTAATGGGCAAGTGTTGGCGGAAACTGGCACACACAGACAGGAGTTAGAATGGCCGCTGGAGAGCTGGCCCTCCGGGAGTGAGAGGGCATCCCGCAGGGTGGAGAAGGGACCATGATTCTCTCCTCAGGGGCCCAGGGAGGTCCCCGATGACTTTATGGATGAGCGAGGAGGGGTCTGCATGTGTTGTAAAACCACCCGCAAAGGCAGGCTGGCACGGGATACGCCATGCCGGGAAGCGGGGGCGCCTACGTTTAGCTTTGGTTCAGAAAACAGGTCTGATGCAGCACAATGATTTGTGACGAATCAGTCCCTCTGCATGGGAAGTTGCCTCAAACCCAGCCTTTGACTCCAGGGTGCCAGGGCCCCAGGAAAGAACCAGACTTGGCATCAATGAAGAGGTCTCTGTGGCAACCCTCCAGTTGTCAGCTGTTACCAGTCAGTGATGCTGGGCCACCGCATCCTCCTTCCTGGCTTCCATTTCCTCTGTGGCTTCCGTGGACCTCAGGATCCACCGCAGAGGACCTCAGTCTTTCCATCTGTGAAATGAGAATCTTATTAATAACCTTTCTGCCTCCTGAGACAGTTGGAGGATCAAATAGGATCAAATAGGATAATGGCGGTACATTTCCACAGTCATCAGGGAGCTGCGGGTGCGGGGACAGCAGGAGTGCTGGGCCCCCTCACAAGCTCTTGGTCTGCGAGGAGTCAGCTTGGTAGCCAGACCAGAGAGTGCCACGCACGGGGGCTGTGGCAGGCAGGGCAGGGCGGTGGACGCACACGATGCACGCCTCGGCCAGAGAAGGCCCTGAGCTGAGACCTGGCAGGAAGCAGGGAGATGCAGGTGGAAGGGCGGATGCTCGGGTGGAGGTCAGGGATGGGGAGGAAGTACTCGATGGCTCTGGCGAGCTCGGCATCTTCCAGCCCTGCCTGTCGGAAGCCTGGTGGGTGCTGGTGAGAGTCAGAGCTCGACCAGCACGTGTGTGGGTGCATGGTGGAGAGGCAGGGGCTCCGGCCTGGAGGGCGAGGCTGTGCCCTGAATCGTAAATCAGACGTGATAATGTATCTTCGGAGGAATCCCAGAAATTAGCGTCACTATCAAAGAGTGCAAAGGTGGAGGCCCCCATCCAATTCTCCAATCCTGTTCATGCAAACGCCTAATGGAACAAGGGTGGCTGGGCCCCACTGCCTCCTCTGAGAAGCCATCATGGAGTTCCCCTGGGCGAAGTGAGTTAAGACCTCCTGGGAACACCCATGACTCCCCACCTGGTCCCACCGTGGGTGCACGGGGGGGCCCTCCCCCAGGTCAGCTAAGGGATACGGTGAGCCCTCCTGCCTGCCTGCCCTTCCTGGGGCAGGGCTGCCAGTGGCTCTTGGTCAACACTGTTATCCTGAGTGATTGTGGCAGTGTTAGTCTGTGGTACTCTGGTGACAAGTTCTAGTGCCTTCGGAGACCAGGCTCCCCGAAGGGGCACTTCCAGACACATGAGTTCACTCCGGGGAGATGAGAACTCCCACATGCAGATATGAGCTCATGGAGACCCTCACGACTCGTCACGGCGTTAATTTGAGGAGATAGTCCTGGTGCACATTAGGAGGCTATTTTAGCGCCGCACGAATTAGACACCTTCATTAGCCGTTGGAGGTCAGGGAGGTAATGAAGTACGGGAGGTCGAAGGAAGAAGTCACGCTTCCCCTTGAGCCTGGTCATTTCCCCTGTGTTCCCACCCTGTCAGCTCATCTGTCAGGCGCTGCCCACGGCCTGATCCAGCATCAGGCACTCAGAACGGAGGCTGTGTGTGTGTGTGTGTGTTGGGGGGTGGGGGGCAGGCAGAAGGAAGGTCTGCATGGAAGATCTGATCCAGGTGCGCACTGGAGCCTGACTGGTGCGCACACACGTGTAGGAGTGTGTGTACAGGTGCATGTGTGTGCAAGCTCAACTGCACATGCACACCTGTGCGTGAAAAGTAAGTGGGTTTCCTTGCACAGGTACGTGTGCAAAGAGGTTTCTCATCGAGCCGCAGGATGACAGAACGGGCTCCCTGTGGAGCCGTGAGCTCTGTCATTTGAGGTGCCCACTGGGACCCCGGAAGCCGGCCCTTTGGAGGGGATCTTGGAAGGAAGACAGACCCTGCGGAGGTGCGGGGCAGACTCTCAGCTTCAGATCCCAGGTCGGGACCTCTGCACGAGATGAGGAGACCGGCTGCTTCCTGAGACTCCAGCATTGCCTGGTGATGGGGTGAATCCTTGTCCCCTCTGGGCGTCGGCCCCCCTGCCAGGGGAGCTTAGGGCAGAAACCTGCGCTGCTGCCCAGGAAACCGGGCGGTGCTGCTCAAGGCCTCCCCTAGCCCTGGGCCCTGCTCCCCTGGGCAGGGCAATCAGACCTGCCCTGTGTCTCTGGCCCTCTCCCGGGGCTGTCCACTCAGCTGGTGATGCTTCAGGAGTGCCCTTTGAGGCACCCCGTTCCTCCCAGGTTGCCACTGTCTGATCTCCTGGTGGCTCTTAGGAGACAGGAGGGTCCCAGCTTCCCTGATAAACAGGAAGGTGTCTAGGAGTCTCCTCCCCCTCACAGCACTCAGGTGCCTGTGGCTCATGGGAGGGACGGTGGAAGGAGGCAGGTGTGCTGTCAAGATGCACGCAGTGACGCGGAGAATGCCCCAGAGCGCCTGCTGGCCTCCCAGGCTGCTCCCGCCTGGGCACCCTGCTTCCAACAGGCACAGCACTTCCCAGTCCAGCAAGGACTGTCCCTCCCCTTGCTCAGGAAGCTCCTGTTCCTGGCAGCAGCTCAGCGCCTTGGACAGATGAAGAGAGGGCGGGCCCCATGTAGGGCAGGCAGCGAGCATGGGACTGAGCTGGGTTGGTCTGGAGGCCCTGTGCCCACGTCTCCTCTCTGCTTCTGCAGCCTCTGCTGGGCACAGGCTGAGGGGCTGAGAGCCGGTGGGCAGCGAGGAGGGACAGGAGTGTGGTCTTTTTGGAGCGCTTCTGGGTCGTCCCTGTACACCTGGGCAGGGTCGCCTGGGTGGCCTTGGGCAGGTCAGAGGACAGGAGAAGGCCAGCAGGCAGGTCACATCTGGTTGTGCTTGCTCCTGGCTTGGGTCTTCTTTGCCAGTAAGAAAGTGGAAAGTGGGAGCCAGTTTGCTGGGAGAATTCTGGCATGCTACCCGCCCCCCGCCCCAACACTTAACCTTGAGCCCTGCTGTTCCCTTTCTGTCTGGGCCCTATGACAAGCTCAGATGGTCCCATATTGGTCTGAGAGGGACTGAGGCAGGAGGAGCACAGAGCCAGGGCGGTGGATGAGTCAGGGGAGCCAGAGCCCCCAGGCCCACCCTGTCTGAATTTCCATAGCAGTTGAGTGGCCCAGTGAGGGCACGAGGCACTTCAGCTTTGGGCTCCAGGTCCCTGTTTTGACGAGGGGCCTTCTGCTTCATCACTTTCTCTCCTCAGCCCCTGATGGCTGCCTGACCGTGGTGGCTGTTTGCAGAATAAACAAGTGAATTCATCAGTGGGTAAGGGTTTTGGGGACCTGGCAGAGTCAGGGGCATTATTCTTGGCTGGGAACTTAGACTTCTTTCCAACCCTGATCTTGCTGATGAGGAAACTGAGGCCTGGAAGCAGAAGTCCCAGGGAGGCAGCGGACTCAGTGGGCTGGAGTCCAGCAGGCGGGGAAGGCCCAGAGCTGGGAGCTCTGTGGGGGCACAGCCTGGGCTCAGGGTGGAGGAGGAGATGCCGAGCAGCAGGTAGCTGGGCCGAGGGGTGGGAGGCCAAGGAAGGGGCGGGTGGGACAGGCATCTTCTAGGCTGAGAAGGGAGAGCATATGGCGGTCCTGATGTTAGAGCGCGCAGCCACATTGGGGACATGTGGAAAGTTTATTAGGGTCTGGAGCTGCCTGAGCCACAGAGTGGCCTAGTGTTTCCCCACCGCCGCCCAACCCAAGTCTGAAAGCCTGGGCAGCCAGAGGAGGAAGCGGCCAGATGTCATTCTGCTGGCCGGTCTGTGTACCGCACAAGGGAATGAATGGGATGGGTGTCAAGGCTTCCCCAGCCTTGGGACCCACTGAGGAGAGGAGGCCTGGTCCCCGGGACACAGCACAGGGGCTGCAGATGGCCTCTGCCCACAGGCCTCCCCAGACACCCATTGTCCCATGCCTTTGTTTGGGCTTTGTTTTCTCGGGGTGGCAGGGCTGAGGGGAGGAGGGAGGCACGGGAGCAAATTTGGGCCATTGATTGGCATTTATATCCTGCTTAAAGGAACCAGGCTGGCTGCTGCTGGGGGTGGGGCGAAGGGGCTGCTCTTTAGCATCTGAAGTTTGCAGATAATTGGAGGAAAATAACTCCAATAATGAAATCACTGCTGGATCGCATTCTGATACGTGACAAATCAATTCATTTATGATACCTTCTTTGTCACACTGAGCCATTCTGGCGCTCAGTGGAAACCTCTTAAATTAATAAAACTGTTAAATCCATAAAATCCTTCGTTCCGAGGAGCACATCACAGCCCAAGTTTGAATCATTAAAGGAATAAAACTGATAAATGTGAGTGGGGGAGTGTCTGTGTCTGCAAAGGGGCTGGCTTTTAAGACAGATACAATATAATAGTCATAAGATGCATCCCCACTAAGTAAAGCAGGGGGAGGGGAGGCGGGCGGGGGGTGCGGGGGGAGTGGCATCTGCATATCCCAGTGCGAGAAGGCTGATGGATGCCGGCCTAGCAGCATGGGGCAGGCTGCTTTAGTGGTGATTTGTGGGGCTGTAGCCTTTTGAATAAAATATGATTTAATAGCAAAGAGAAAAAGATAAAGCCTTTATTGGACCCAGTCGAACCTGACTTAGCTCAACAAGGATTTTCTAAAATAGCTGCACTTGTCTGAAAGGGGAGGGATAGCAAGGGCTGTTAGGCCACTCACTGACAGGAGGTGGGAGGCTTGGTGGATGGGGAAGGGGGAGGGGACAGGCCAGACACCCCCCCTCCCCCCAGGGCTGGGCAATCTCCCAGCTTGACTGCTTGCTGGCGGTCTGAACGTGGGCAGGCTCCTGAACTTTTCTGACCTGGGATTTCCTCACCTGTCAATGGGGTGGGGATGTTGACCTCATGGGCAGGAGTACATGAGAAAGAGCTTTGCATCAGGTGCCAGGGAGGGTCAGTTAAGGATCATTCTTGAAGGTGGCCCAGCAGGTAAAGGTGACTGCAGCTCTTGCCTCACATGGTTGGGTTTTTGGGTGTATTGTACGTGAGTCAAAGCACCCAATTCTGATAGAGCATACTGTCAAGTTCTGTGCACATGAACTACATCGTATGTGATACCGTGGATTCCACTGGGCGTTTTTCATCGGATTCATAGACCCAGGAGAGCCCATGTGACTGCTTCAGGCTGGATGGGCTCAGGAGGAAGCAGCAGGGAGCAGACACAGAAAACAGCCAGTGAGGGCTCCTCCTCCCCCACGTTGGTCCTGGGTGGGAGGGACGAAAGGTATGTTCAGGGGCCCTCGGTGACAGGCATCAGGCAAGGGTGGGAAGGTGGGAGCCACAGCAAGTCAATGAGACCCTGCCTGGCCCTTGAGGTCTTAATGACCTCCTCTCTTATTCATCTGCCTTTTATTCCAATGAGACTAGAAGGTCCACAAAGCCAGAGTCTGGACCTTCTCCTTCCTTCCCTTCCTCCAGGGTCTTGCCCCACAAGGCATTTGGAATGGGGGTGTCCAGCCCCCATTTAGAGCCTAGGGCTCACCCACTGTGGCTGCTTTCAAACTCTAGTTACCTGACGTAAGAAAAGCTCGCACATTGCACCCCGCTAAGCATGTGATACATTCATGAAAATTTAGAAAATGATACTTAACTTAATGCATGCTTGAGATTCTATTCTATTCTATTCTATTCTATTCTATTCTATTCATTCTGTTCCATCCCATCCCATCTCAGTTTTAAAAACTGTTTCTTAGTCCTCTAAATTAGTTTTATGATCCACTAATGGGTGTGAGCAGCAGTTTGGATAATTCTGATCTGGTCCACTGCCCTAGTTTTCTGACCAGGGATGTGTCAAAGGCCACACAGGACTGACCAGCCCCAACCCCAGGCTGGGAGGGTCCAAGGTCACAATGTCCCAGGCCATCTGCCCTTACAGACACTCCCCTCTGGCTCAGCCTTTGCAGGATGCAGGGATTCCACGGGGGAAAGCAGTGGGAAGCTGTCACAGTGGCCTCGGCCCACCTTCTTGAAAAGACAGTGGAAATGACAAGGCAGTTCACCTGCCCTTCTACCCCTCCCCACAGAGGATCAAAAAGGTCTGGGGGCAGGGGAGCCCATGCCCCTGGCATAACGAGCCACGTGGGCCCAGTAGCCTGACAAGCCTTCACTCCCCCCAAACGTCAGGAGTTTCTGACAGCCAGCAACACGAGTGCTAATTGCCAGCCGGGGCGAGGGTGGCAGCCCCGCAATCCATATCAATTATGGGCACTGGCCGTGGCTGCCACACAGAAAGGTTCCTCGGAGGCTGTCAGACTCCAGGGTCATTACTCGGATGCTATGCCTGCTGGAGGCTGAACGGGGACAATGGCCACCCGGCACCCCCAACCGCCTTGGTGGCCTGGCCCTGGGCACCGTGGGCTTGCCGGGCAGGGCCTGACAGGTGTAGGGGACACACTCGGCCTGCCTGGCCCACCCTGATGTTTGGTCACCGTTCTTGTCACCTGGACTGATGGGCTGCCGTCACTGCCATCGCCTCTCTTAGGGAGGGAGGGCTTCAGGTTGGGTTTTTTGTTTAATCAAATGGTTTTTTCCTAGTGGGGAAGCTGAAATGGCTCCCAAAGCATCATGCTTGGTAGCCTTTGAACCAAGAGCTGCTGAGGGGAACTGGGAGGCTCAGTGGGTGGCATTTGGGGCCTTCATCCTGAGCCTAGGCGAAATCTCTTTTTCAAATCATTCCTTCTGTGACAACAGTAATTCTCAGACTTCAGCATGCATCAGGGTCACCTGGAGGCCCGTTACCCTGAGCTGGAGGTCCCGGGTGTCAGAGTTTCAGTTCAGTGGGTAGGGGGCGTGGCCACACCTGCATTTCTGACAAGTTCCCAGTTAGGCTGATGGCGCAGGTTCCAGGGCCACACATGGAGACCCATCGTCCTAGGAAGTGCTTCTCCGTGTTGGTGTGTGCACCGCATGTATCTGGGGGCCTTTGTCCAAATACACATCCTGGGGCATCGGCCCAAACCCAGAATCCGAATGCCCAGACCATCGCTGGGGCTAGGGCATCAGATGCACCGTGGGCTCCTGGCCTCAGGTGGTGGGGATGTCACGTTCCACTTCAGGGCAGGAGGAGCTTTTCGAACTTTTGGAGATGCTCAGACAGGCAAGGGTTGCCTAGAAAAGCAGGAAGCCTCCGGGGCTAGTGGGGTGCAAGCTTGGTTTGGGCTACCAGCCCTAGGCTGTGCCAGGAGGGACCCAGATGAGGTACAGTTGGATGGGGGTCTCTAAGGGTTTTCCTCCTTCACCAGACATTTGCAAGCTGGAGGTTTGGGGTCTAGAATTGGGGTGGGGCTTGGGGTCAGAAGCCTCTCTTTCATGTCCCAGGATGCCTCATGGCTCAGTGGTTTAATTTTCCACCACGTTTACTTTGTGACTAGCCAGTTCTCCACGCATCATCTCACCCCTCCCAAAGGATCCCGTCACTGCCCCCACCTCCCCGTGAGAAGCAGGCAGCTGCTACCACACTGGCAAGTGAGGAAACTGAGGCCCGGGAAATTAAATGACCTGTTGAGGGGCTCACACACTTCTTCAGGGACTCCTGGGAGTGGTCACCTGGACACACAGCACTGGGGGTCCAGGTACTGGGCAGCACACAGGGCCAGGAGGCCCCACAGCTGAGTGGGCAATGGCTCGGGTCTGCTGGGAAAGAGGCCTCGGAGTTGTCCAGGACCGGGGGCTCCGGTAGGTCTAGGGCAGAGGTTCTCAACCTGTGAGTCGAGAACCCTTTGGGGGTCAAACAACTCTTTCATAGGGGTCGCCTAGGACCATCGGAAAACACATATATTATTACATATTGTTTACAGTAGCAAAATTACAGTTATGAAGTAGCAACGAAAATCATTTTATGGTTGGGGGTCACCACAACATGAGGAACTGTATTAAAGGGTCGCGGCATTAGGAAGCTTGAGAACCACTGGTCTAGGGGGCCAGGCTGGATTAAGGGGCTCTCTGGGGCTGAAATCTGTCTGTAGCCTCAGATCTGACAGCTCTCCGGAGTCTGAGCCCACGGCTCTGCCTCTCCACAGCCAGCCTTACCCCAGGCCTGCCGCTGTCCCGCCATACTCTGGCACCTTGCTGTGGCTTTTTTAGAAAAACCAGCTGTACTGAGGTGTAAATTACCTACGATAAAAGCCATTCATTGGAAGTACACAGTCAGCTGAGTTGTAGTACAGGTACAGGGTAAATGTACAGGCATCACCACAATCCCGTTTGAGAAGATTTCCATCACTCCCCAAATTTCCCTCATGCCCGTTTTCAGTCGATCCTCGCTCCTGCTCTCGGCCCCAGGAAACTGCTGAGCTACTTTCTTTCTCTATAGTTTTGTCTTTTCTAGAAATTCTGGGCAAATGGAATCATGCCATATGATGATGTGAACCCAGCCTCTGTGACTTAGCACCATTTTTTCCTCGTTGTGTCAGGTGTCAGCACGTCCTTCTTTTTATTGTCAAGTCGTGTTCTCCTGGATGGCTTCCCCACCTTTCTGTTCACCAGGCCATGAGAATAGGGTTGCTTCCAAGTTTGGGCAATTTCAAATGATACTGCCTCGCACATTTGCAGATAAGACTTCCCGTGGATATATGTTTTTATTTCTCTGGGGTGGATACCTAGGAGTCATATGCTAAGTGTATGCTTAACTTTTTTTTGGTATATATTTTATTGATTTTTTACAAAGAGGAAGGTAGAGGGATAGAGTTAGAAACATCGATGAGAGAGAAACATCAATTCAGCTGCCTCCTGGGATGTGCCCGCAACCAAGGTACATGCCCTTGACCGGAATCAAACCTGAGTCCCTTGAGTCCGCAGGCTGACTCTCTATCCACTGAGCCAAACTGGTTAGGGATATGCTTAACTTTTTAAGAAACTGCCAAACAGTTTTCCAAAGTGACTGCATCATTTTATAGCCTCAGCAGCAATGCATAAAGTTTTCAGTTTCTCTACTTCCTCTCCAACACTTGTTATTGTCTATCATTTTTATTAGAGCCATTCAACTGGATATATAGGAGTGTCTCTAATTTGCATTTCCCTAATGACTAATGGTACTGAGTTTCTTCCCATGGGCCAATTAGTCACCCATATATCTTTGGTTTAGTGTGTATTCAAGTCTTTTTCTTTTAATTGGGTTGTTTGTTTTATTATTGTTATAAAAGTTCTTTATATATTCTCAAGACAAATCCTTTATCAGATATATGATTTATAAGCATTCTTCTGCCAGCCTGTGGCTTATCTTCTCATTTTCTTAATAGTCTTTTGCAGTGCAAAAGTTTTAAATTGAAATAAAATTCAGTTTATTAATTTTTTTCTATTACGAATCATGTATTGATATATCTAAGAATTCTTGCTTAATCCAAGTCTCATAGATTTTCCCTTGTTTTCTTTTTTTCTAGAAGTTACAGTTTTAGCTTTTATATTTAGATCTATTACCTATTTGGAGTTAATATTGTACATGGTGTAAGGTAAGAATCTAATTTTCTTAAAATATGGATATATCCAATTGTCCCAGTATTATTTGCTGAGAAGATTCTCCTTTCCTCATTAAATTGTCTTGGCACTTTGTTGCAAATCAATTGATCATGCACACGTGGTTATATTTCTGGATTTTCTATTCTGTTGCATTCATTGATCTGTCTGTATGTTTGTTTGTATACTAGTACAACGCTGTCCTGATTACTGTGGCTTCATAGTAGAATTTGAAATTTAGTAGTGCAAGTCTTCCAACTGGGTTCTTGTTTTATAAAATTGTTTTGACGATTCTAGGTTATTTTCATTGCCATATATATTTTAGGATCAGTTCGCCAATTTCTGGGAAAAAAAAAAAGCCTGTAAGATTTTGATAAAAATTTGAGAGGGATTTTAACGGCAATTTGAAGCAACTTGCTATCTTAACAATTTTGAGTCTTTCCATCCATGGACATTTATTTGTTTAGGTCTTATTTAATTTCTTTTAACAGCATTTTATAGTTTTCTATATACAATTATTTTATTTCTTTTGTTAAATTTATTCCTAGATACTTTATTCCTTTTGATGGTATTCAGACTGGTTTTCTTAATTTTACTTTTAGGTTGTTCATTGGTAGTAGAAGAAGTACAATTGATTTTTGAATATCCATTTACATGTGGTGGTGGTTTTAAAACCAAAATGTCTTGATATTCCTCCCACTGAGAGATGGGGTGTATGTTCCTACCCTTGAGTCTGGCTCTGGGAGTTCCTGACCAATAAACTATGGCAGAAGTAATGCTGTGCCAATCCCCAGGCCTGTTTCTTGGGATACTTGCTCCTGGAGCCCAGTCGCCATGCTGCGAGGAAGTCCAAGCAGCGTGTGGAAGGCCTGTGTGGGGGTCTGTGCAGAGATCGACTTGCCAGCCATGGGTTTCAGAAGTGGATCCTCCAGCCTCCCAGTGTGGCTTTGGCTGGTGGTAGGCTTTGCCTTAAATGCAGATTTGCGAGCAAAATAAATGGCTATTGTTGTTTTGAGCCACTGGGTTTTGGGATGGTTTGTTTCACAGAACCAGCTAACTGGAATATTTGCCTTCTGAGTCTCAGATCTCAGGTGGGAAGGAAAGCCGGAGGGGGAAAGGCAGTGGGAGGGAAGGGATGACCGAAGGAGGAGGAGACTAAATGTGCCCTACTCTGGGCTAGACATGCATCTTGATCATTAGAGTTAGACTAACTGACAAATAGCCCTGCCACAAACACACTGTGTGCCTGATCTGGGGCAGGCCATTCCTTCCCCCAGGGCCTCAGCGCTCCCCAGTGGGGACACTTAACTCTCTCTGCCATGACCCAGGAGAAAGCCTGAGCCAGGGCGGGCCCCTGGGCTGAAACTGAGGGGCTACACCTGTGGCCATGGACACTGAGTCACTTCAAAAGTCTGCATTGTGTGCAGTCAGGGAGGGCCTCTCTGTGGAGGTGCATCTGTGAAAACTATGTGCCTGACAGAGGAGGAGGAGGCGGAGGAGAGGGAAGATGAGGAAGAAAACCCAGGAGAGCCATCATAATGACAATGATACTTGGTATTGTTATGCTTTTTATTCTTTTATAAATTATTTTTAATTGCACCTTTTATTTTGAGGTAATTGCAAGTTTACATGCAGTTTTAAAAAATAATGCAGATTTCCTCTGTTCCTTTAAATCTCTGCAATGGTAACATCTTGTAAAACTGCAGTACAATATCACAACAGGGACATTGACATTGACCTAATCAAGCTAGGCACATGCCCATCACCACAAGGAATGCTCACTTGGGAGTAGGTTTTCACTTGGTAAGGCGCGGAGCCCAGGGCCACCAGGTACAGCAGAGACACGATGGTTCCCGGGCGTCCACCTGCTGGGGGACTGGCTGTGTGAGGGAGGAGGCAAGGCAGAGCTCAGCAGAGCCAGCATCCCCAGTGAGCAAGGGGCCTGGCTGCTCTGTCTCAGAGGGTTGGCCCTGGCAGGGAGTGGGGTGGGACTATGTTTCTATGGGACTACCCTGGGGCAGAGGGAGGAGATGGGGTCTCTGTGGCCTAAAGGGCAGAACTGGAGGAAGCCAATTCCAAGCTCACGATGTGGCCATGAGTGCTCATTCCTGGAGGTGTGTCTGGAGGTGGACAGCCCCTGTGGGGCCCCCCTTGGTGGAGCATGGGAACCTGATAATGTCTGGCCTGGATGATTCCTAGAGCGCCCTCCCAGCCCGAGAGGCTGTTGTGGGGACAGTGATGCCAGATCAGAATTCTCCAGGCTCTGCCCCGAGGATGCAGCTGGCTGGTCTGGGCTGCTCTGGGTGCTCCCTGCCCCAAGCCTTCACACTTGGCATAGCCCTTCTATGCCCTGGCATGTCCCACAGAGCCCAGGACTGCGGTGCTGCCTGTCCTCCCAGGACCAATCAGTGATCATGAGGCCCAAGGTCAGACCTGTTTGTTTGGAGTTGTCTGGAGAGCAAAGCCCTGAGTGAGAGGGGGCAAGGTTGGGGGCGGGCAGGACTGACAGGTGGTAGCTTGGCTCTGCCTGCATGTGCCACGGGGCAGCCTGGACCCTCTGCCTCGGCTCCCTTCTGGGTGTGCTGGTCTTTCATGCATCCTCATGGCCTGGACACCCTTTCCGTTTCTCTTTATGTACATGCCTGGCTCTTCTCTGCCCTTCAGTTCTCAGCTGAAAGGACACCTCCACAGAGAGGCCCTCCATGACTGCCACACAATGCATCACATCCCCTCTTTCTTCTGCCAGCTCACTCACCTCCTGCTTGGCACTCCCTGGCACTCTCACACTCTGCCATTGTCTTTCCGTTCCTGAGTGTTTGGTTTGGTCTGTCTGTCCTGCTGGACACTCAGCTCCGTGCAGGTGGGGCCCCTTTGGCTTTGCTCTTGGCTGTGCTCCCAGTGCCCAGAGCAGCAGGTGCCTGATGAATAAATGAACAGTGGTAGCTGACACTTGATGGTATTTATAGGCATAGGCCCTGCTCGAAACTACCTATCGTAACAGAACAACTCCTCCTGACAGCCTATGAGGGGGTGCTATTCTCCTGATTTCACAGGCGAGGAACCAGTTCTGGAGTCTAAGTGTCCCTCGGCTGCTGAGTGGTGAGGCTCTGGGATTTGAACCCAGGGACTTTGTGCACCAGAGTCGATGCTCTCAAGCCCCCGAAGGAGGGATGCCCACTTGCCTCCTCGCCCTGACCCTGCTTTGCCAGGTCCTGGATACCAGACCTCATTGCTTTCCCCAGATGACATATGCAGGATGCGCCCTCCTTGCCTCCCCCATTCTTTTCCTCTCCCGACTGCAGCCTCTGACTCCACGGGAGTCAGAAGTCCTGGGAGGAGGACCTGTTATTCTCTTATGACAAAGGGGAAACTGAGGCTCTTCAGGGGAAGAGAGTGGGCTGCCTTGCTTCCAGTCCAGGCCCCTTCCTCTGCCCCTGGGCTCCTTGACCTCACAGGTGGGAGCACATTTCTAAAGGCTGAGTGGGCTCCCAGATGTGGCTCTTGTTTCTTATTTCCCACCAGGACCAGGAGGGCAGCGGGCAAGGCTTTTCTCCCCATTCCACTGATGGAGAAATTGAGGCCCAGGGAAGTGAAGCCTGTCGCCCGAGTCACCTGGCCGAAGAAGACCCGGCTTTCCTGGCCTCCAGCCTGAGCTTCAGCCAGGGTACCCATGACACCAGGTGGCAGAGGCTCCTGAGGGACCTCTGTAGGCTCACCTGCCCCAGAGTCCGGGTGAAAGTCAAGGAGGCTGCATGCTGTAGGTGAGTGACACAGACCAGACACCTGGCCAGTGATCTTTCAGGTGCAGGCCTAGCCAGGGATGAATGGACTCATGCGTGAGGAAATGATCCCCGATGTATGCCCCACAGTGAGAGCCAGAGCAGGCACCTGTGGGGACTCTGTAAGTGCCACCTGCCCACTGAATCTTCTAAGAATCAGCCTGTGTCACCTAGAAGCTTAGACTGGGGGGACTGTTCCCTGCTCTAAGGAAGAGGGACTTGGGAGGTCAGGGAAGGCTTCTGGGAGGAGGTTGCTTTGGCACTAGACACAGAAGGTAGCAGAGTGGAGCCCTTCCTGCTAGCCCGGCTGGAAGAGATAAGGAGGCCACCAGAATTCTGGATGCAGCGGGATTCCATCACTGGGCTGCAGGGGAGGGCGGGATGGAGGGGAGGCTAGGCCCTGGGGTGGATGGGCTCTACCTGCTCCTGTACGAGGCCCAGACCACCAGGCTTAGGGTATTTCTCGGGTCTCGCCATGCCTCAGAGTTGGAATCCCCAGCATTTTCCGGTGGCCTCCCAGCACCCTATCACCCCATCACCCCTGGCAGTGAACTCCAAGGCCTCATTGGTTTTAGCTGTAGTCAGATGTGGGTCCTGCTTCAGAGACTCCCAGTCTATGAAAACGCAACTTCGAGGGAAGGGACTTTCATTTACTGAACCCTCCCAGGGAGTCAGGCATTCACATACCCTCATTTCTTCCTCACAAGAACCCATGAAGGAGTTACTGCTCTTTTATGTTTCTTAAAGAGCTTTATTGTTTAAAGTTCACCCATTTAAGTGTACAATTCAATGGTTTTTAGTGTATTTGTGGAGTTGTGCAAGCAGTACCATAATCTAATTGTAGGACATTTCATCATCCCCCGAAGGAAGCCTGTGCCCACTGGCAGTCACCCCGCCCCCCTCCCCCACACAGCAAAGCAGTAGAGAGGGCGCAGAACTCCTATCCCAGCTTCCATCCTTATCAAGTCCCATCCTGCTTCTCTCCTTTTTGTTGCTGCTGTAGCTAAGGAATCTTAAACCTCCTCCAAGCATCGTCCATTGACCCGAAGCAGGGGTGTCACCTGGGGATTAGTCAGAAATGCAGAGCCCGAGGCCCCGCCCCAGGCCTACTGAATCAGTCTGCGATCCAGCTAGAGTGGGGTGGGGGGTGCGGGTGGGTTGCATGGGTGACAGCACTGGAGCAGCTCTGGGATGAAGCAAACCCCAGACTTCGTGCATGGCTTACCACCTTCATGTACTTCAACATGCATCTCTGCAACAGAACCCACCGGGCCACTGTCGCAGCTACTGAGATGTGGAAACAGCCAGGGCCCGGCTAGGAATGCGGGGCAGGTTTGAACCCAGACCCAGCCAGCTGCACACCTTTCTTCCCTCCAGCCTCCTGTTCAAGGGCTTTTAGCGGTGACCGCAGCTTCCTGCTTTTATCGAGGGCAGCCTGGGGCCCTCGGCAGAGTGCTTTGTGGACGCCAGAGGCAGGCTGTGGCTTCCTCTCTCTGAATGCCTGGGTGGCAGCAGCAGTGTGTGGACAAAGACCAGATGATGAGAGAACCATGGGCAGCCTCTCCGTGGGCACACTGAGGAGGTGTGAGCAGAGAAAACTGCTGGCAGGGGGAGGCAAGGCAGGGGCTGCCTGCACCCAGACCCTGTGTGCTGCTGACCCGCCATGTGACCTGGGCCATATGGTCCCCTCTCAGAACCTCTGGCTATTCTGGGCACTAGCACCTTGGTGTTTGCTGGGAAACCCCATCCCTCCTCCCTGCTGCGCCTGCAGGGGCTGTGGAGTGAGGCATCTGCTTGCTCAGAGCACCTGATAAGAAAGGGAAGATGGATTCTTTGAATTTGCTTTGGTGGAGCGGAGTCAGGCCGAATGCCCTTGAGGCCCTGCAGGGGCCTCTCCTTCTCTCTGGTGTCCTTGGAGAGCCCAGGGGCAGTGGGAGTGTGGGCATGGCCCTGGGGGGCCGGTGGGCAGGAGTGGAGGGAGGGCTTGGAGAAGATCCCACACTCGCATGGGTTCAGGTCGTCCAGATACCTCACCTAATGGATGGGGAAACTGAGGCAGCACAGTAAGAACTAGGGGATTTTCAGGCCCTCTCTGGCTCCAGTGATGGTGTGCTGTGTCCTGCCAAGATGAAAGGCCATGACTGTGCTGATGGAGATGATCCCCCATGCACTGAACTCCCCCTACAGTAACAGGACGGGCAGGGTGTAGGCTCTGGGTCAGGGGCCCTGGGCTGAAACCCTGGCTCTGGCTCTTCCCAGGCAGGTGACCTCAGGTGAAGTGTAGAGTGACTTTAGTCTTGGCTGCCTCTTGTGCAAATAGGGAGTGATTATCTCAGCGCCCATTACAGAGTGGGGGGAGGACTGACTCTAGGTAAGCTACCTGGCACATGGCACTTGCTCAGCAGCGGACAGTGATTATTATTATTAACTAGAGGCCTGGTGCTTGAAATTTGTGTGTGTGTGTGTGTGTGTGTGTGTGTGTCCCTCAGTCCAGCCTGCACCCTCTCCAATCCAGGACTGCTGGTTCCCAACCGCTCACCTGCCTGCTTGCCTGATCACCCCCTCATCATTCCCCTGCCAGTCTGATTGATGCCTACCTGCTCCCTTACCAGACTGATTGTCCCTAACTGCCCTCCTCTGCTGGCCTGGTCACCCATAACTGCCCTTCCGTGCAGGCCAGGTTGCCCCAACTGCCCTCCCCTGCTGGCCTGGTCGCCCCCAACTGTCCTCCCCTACAAGCCCGGTCACCCCCAACTGCCCTCCCCTGCAGGCCCCGTCCCTCCCAACTGCCCTCCTCTGCCGGCCATCTTGTGGTGGCCATCTTTGACCACATGGGGGTGGCCATCTTGTACAAGGATGTGACGGTCAATTTGCGTATTACCCTTTTATTATATAGGATTAGTAGTATTGTCCTCTTGATGTCTTATAGGTAAAACCCTTCAATATGCAGCCCTGGGTTCCTCTCCCACCTTAACCCTCTCTGCTTTATGCTCCAGCCAGAATATATCTTTAAATTGTTTCCTAAACTGGTTTCTTACTGCCAGACCTAAGCCCAAGCTGTTTTCTCGATCAGAAGCACTCGTGCTAAACGGTACTTTCCTTTGGGTCTGTCTCAAGGTAGGCCTCATTTCCTTGGCAACCTCCCCCAACCCAAGTTGGGATGGGGTCCCTCTGGGGTGGGGG
>NW_006284436.1:602481-610153 GCF_000327345.1 Myotis davidii
GGCTCTGCATTGTAATTGAGTGTTTACTTGTCCATCTTCTGCACCAGATGGTGACTTCCATGAGCAGGGAAGAGTCCCTGCTACCCAGTGCAGGAGGTGCTCGGGGAATATTAGTGAGAGGGGAGCTGCCTGTCAGCATACAGTGAGTGTCCAATGAGTGCAGGCTAACCATACAGGGAGGGCGGGGCCTCCTGACTCCACTGTTCGCATCTGTGGGTAGTGGAGTTCAGGAACAGTTTGCTATAGGAAGTGAGGCCTAATCATAACCTTAGAGGACGCTGCACAGGTGGAGAGAAAGGAAAGGCATTTTAATGGCTTTCCATAAATGTTTACTTATGTGCTTGACTTAGTGGAAGGCTGTCTCTAATCTCAGGAATTTCTTCACCTCTGCTGGGTATTTGGAAAGCAAGATCCCAGGGGGGAATTTGTATTTGGAACAAATATACCAGGGTGGGCAAAAGTAGGTTTACAGTTGCACTGTGTCATTCTTCCCAGTTACTAAAGCTATTGTAATAATCATCACCTGCATATCTTTCCATATGAACAACTGCAGGCCTACTTTTGCCCACTCCTATGTTATTAATGGACATGAAAAAAGCAATGGAAATTGGGCAGGGAAGGTTGGGAAAGTTTTCAGATAGAAGGTGACACTTGAGTAGGGCAGTGAAGGATGCCTAGGAGTTTACAAGGTAGGCAGAGAGGAAAGACAGTCTGTACCAAGGGAACAGCCAGTGAGAAGTCATTGAGTGAAGAGTGTTTAAGGAACACCGAGAAGTTCTTCCTGTAGTTTGCATGCAGGGTGCCAAGATAGGTGGTGGCATATTACAAACACTTGTGCATGTCAGGCTATGGAGTTTGAACATTATCCTGTAACTTACTTATTCAGACATTTATTGCACAAATATTTACTCAGCATGTACAATGTGTCAGGCTCTGTTTCAGGTGCTGGGTACACCCTGGTGAAAAAAAAGGGCTTGTGGAGGTTAGAGTCTATAAGGGACCCACCGAAACTGCCTGAGCAATGAGTGACACGGCCAGGCAGGGATCTTGGACAAATCGAGTCTGATGGTAGCTGAAATGAAAGATGATTCAGAAGGCAGAGCAGGGAGGCTGGTCAGAAGGAGACTGGAAAGACTACAGGTAAGAGATGAGGCTCTGAGCTAGGGCTGTGTGGAGGGGACAGAGACGGGTGATGTGTGACAAGTTAAAGACGGCTGTGCAGCCCGGCCAGCGTGGCTCAGTAGTTGAGTGTCAACCTATGAACCAGGAGGTCATGGTTTGATTCCTGATCAGGCCACATGCCCGGGTTGCAGGCTCGAACCCCAGTGGGAGGTGTGCAGAAAGCAGCCGATCAATGATTCTCTCTCACCATTGATATTTCTATCTCTCTCGCCCTCTCCCTTCCTCTCTGAAATCAATATATATTTGATTTCAGACAGCTGTGCACTCTCCACCCATCCTCTCATCCAGAGGTTCACTCTGATTTCGGACTCTTGAGTAGAAGCTGGCCTCAGGGACTTGTTTGACCTACAGAATGAGGCGGAAGTGATGTGTGGTACTCCTGAGGCTGGCTCAGAAGAAACCTCAGAGTTTTCCTGGGCCCCCAGGAGACTCCATGTGAAGTTTTGAGCTGCTGTGGAAGAAGTCTGACTACCCGAAGGCGTCCATACTGTCAAGGTCTCCTGCAGGTGCTCTGGGGCACAGATCCTGCTGAGCTCTGCCTCCTGGCGTCATCACCAAGGCACCAGACCTGCGAATGAAGCCCATGTGGCACCTCAAACAGGCCCACCCCCCAGCTGAATGTCACCTGAGGACCCTCCACCACATCCCCTGGCTGGAAAGAGTCATCGGCTGAGCCCTGCCTGAATTCCTGCCCCACACTATTGTGAGGTGCAGTAAAAAAGCTTTTGTTGTAAGCCACGACATTTTGGAGTAGTTTATTACATGGCATATAAACTGGAACAGCATGGAAGACGGAGAACCTTAGAAGCAGAACCAGCAGGGCCCACCCACTAGCTGAGGAAGAGCACCTGTCACTATAGGTGGGATTGAGGGATTGAGGTGTCCAAGTTAGGGGTGCCACAGCTAGCAAATAAAAATACAGGGTGCCCAGTTTTATATAGCTTGTCCCACACAATAGTGTGTCATGTGCGCATTCATGGTTAATCTGAAATTCAGAGTTAAGGGGGCATCCTCCATTTTACCTGGCCACTCTAATCCAAGCGGGGAGAATGGCCTGGAGATGGGGATCCAGGAAGGCATCAGCCTGAGAGGTTGTGTGGAGAGGGGCTGGGGTCAAACGTGCAGTGTCTGTGGGATCCCCACTAGACTGCAATGCTGGCTGTGCAGGGCCCGCAATGGAACTGGTGTATGTTCTCTTGGCAGGTATCTGGGCATCAGCAGGACTTGGGGCCCCTGCTGGAACCTCAGTCTATGAGTGGTGCTGGTGGCCAGGGGAGGGCAAGTCCAGGGCCCCCTGGCCTTGACAGGTGACCTCCCTGCAGCATGTGAGGAATGCAGTCCAGTGAGCAGAGGTGCCCCCGTGGCTGGGCACCAAGGCTGCCGCCCAGCAAGCCCTCCGGAGGCATCACCTTCCCACCCATTGGCCATCCTGGCAGATTGCTATCTGGGTAAATCCAGACCCTCCTCCATGCCTTCAGCAAAGCTGACGCAAGGAAGAAGGGGAGCTGTCTGCCGGTGTGTGTCTGGGCCCAAGCACAGAGAGCTTCTCTCCCCACTCCTATGGGGCCTGGTGGGATGGGGGACTTGCAGGGCTGGGGATGGGAGCCTAGCCTCCCAGGGAGCCTCGCCTTCCCAACCCTGGGCTGCAGGAAGCCCTTGGGAGGGGCACACTTAGGGTGCCGCTCTGGGCTCTGCCATTTCTGCCCCTTCTCTCTTCCCAGGGTCCATGTGGGACCCTGGACCCTCACAACATGGTCTTAAGGACTCTCATCTGGGGAGGCAGCAGCCCCTCCTGGGCCTGGCCCCCTACAAGGCTGCAGCTGAGCTGGGGGAATCAGGGGCTCTGGCCTGAGTTGGGAAATCCCGTGGACAGTGGCAGCTCCTCCCTTTCGGCTCTGGTTAAGAGTCCCTTTAAAGCAGCCCTCTCTCCACATCCTCCAATGGCTCCCCATTGGCTGGGCATTGACACGAACAGCCTGGCTGGTCTCGCCCTGCCTGCCCAGTCTGCCCACCACTTGTCTTCGACACATTGCTCTCGGCAGCGCAGAGGGGACCCCTTCTCTCTGCCCCCACCCCCTGCACCGCTCAGACTCCGCTCCTTTGTTGGAAGTCATCTTACAGAGCTACATGCTCTAGGGACACCATGTGACGTGGGCAAGGCCCCTGCTCTTAAGGAGGGAGGGGATCGCTTGAGGAGACAGGGATCCGCAGTAGGAAGATGGGCAAACAGAATCAGAATAGAACCTGTAGCTGACCTTGCACACGGTGACTCTAGAGAGAGGCCCAGTGGCCGTGGCCAAGTCCCCTCAGGCTTGTGAGCCTCAGACGCCTCCTCCTCGGTTGTGCCAGGTTGCTTTTCCTTCCTGCTTCACAGACTGGCAATCAGGTGGGTGCCATCATGGAAGCAGGGTGGCCCAGGCTGGGCGTTGACAGGGATTATTTTTGTCTCAGAGCACAGCTTTGTTTATTTGCTGGTTGGTTTGTTTTGAATATAAAGCGCAGATTTGGAGGACAAACCGTTGGATCCTGCTAAGAGGCTTGGGGCAGGCACCAGGGAGCAAAGGACCTTGGAGGTGGGCCTGAAGGAACAAGAAGGCATTTTCCGTGGAGAGGAGATAAAGGTGGGGCCTGGGAGGGGCAGGCAGGGTGCCTCAGGCACTGGGAATGGCATGTGCAGAGCCACCAGGGAGCGAGAGAACCTGGCACGTTTACAGAGCAGCACGCCGAAGAGGCTGACGCCCAGGTCATGCGAGGGAGGGGCGGGCGGGGCACAGTCCTGGGATGCTGGAGTGGAGGGGTCACCCCGGGGTCAGCGTGGAAAGGTCTTTGCACATCAGCCCAAGTTGTCTGGACTTTATCTACTTGACAGTGGGGAGCCCAGGCAGGCTCTTAGCAGGAGAGTGACATGATCACAAGCACGCCTTAGCTCTTCTGGACATGCTGCTCACCCATCTTCAAACCCTGCTGCTCTGTGGAGCCTCTCCCAAGTGTTCCAAGCTCCCCGACTCAGGACAGCAATGGTGGCAGGCACAGGTGTGGGTGCCGCCCAGCGTGGTGGCAGCCCTCTTTCTCCGGGGGCTGTGTGAGCTGTGCGTCTGGTGTCCTCCACCAAACCTCGCTGACCATCCGAGCACGCATGAACCCTGCTCCGTCTCTCACTCTGTGATGTTGGCATGAGTCTCTCAAATGCCACCACAGGATTGACCTACATCTCTGGGGTCAGACCGGCTCCCTGGATTAGACTCAAGCTTAGTGAGTGCAACAAAAATAGCCCCTTCTCCCTTGCGTTAGAGAGCTGTCTTAGCTGGGTCTGGTGGCTCTGGCTTGTTTTTATTTTTAACCACTAGAGATGTTGTGTGGCCAGAGGTGAAGTGCATGACGTATAAAGAGAAGTGGCGTGTCTAGGGGTTCCTGTGAATGGGTACAGACTTCTCATGAGCCCCTTGGTGACCTCTAGGCCTCCAGGAATTTTACATGCAGAACTTAAAGGTCCCAGGGGTCCTCTGGTTTATCCGCCCTCCTGGGGAAGGGGGGCGGGGTGCTAATTGAGGCCCAGAGAGGGGAGGCTCCAGCTAAGATCACACCCGGGTCAGTGGCAATACCAGGAGTAGAACCCTGCTTCCTGCTGCCTGGTGGGGTGTTTTTCCTGGCCCCGGGCTGGGTCTGTACATGGGGACCAAACTGAGTCAGGGCAGTGCTGGAGTGGAGATGCTGGAGCCGAGGATGGAACTGGAAAAGGGGGACAGGCAGAGAGATACTAATGCAAAGCTGGGACTGAGTGTTAGGGGAAGGTCTGGCTTAGATTTGGTCAAACACTGTCCATTACTCATGCTAAAACCTGGACCGTGCCCCCCAAATCACCTGCATCCGCACTAGAGACGATGGCCAATCTAAGAATGTGATGTAACATTTTAAATATTTTCAGAGGAGGATCTGCCCTTAGTCTTTCCCTGGGGCAAGGCCTGAAGAGGAGACGTAGGCATTAGCTGAGCAGCCAATATGTGCCCAGCATCCTTCTCTTCTCCATCTGACCTCTGTGAGCACCTAACCGGTGCTGTACATGTGTCAAGAAAGACTCTGTAACCGATGGAGAAGAGGGCTGGCTAAGCAAGCACCTATAACAGAATAATCCCACACACAGACCACAGCACCAAACCTGGGATGGTGGGAGGGGCCATCAGCGAAGGTATGGAGGAGTAGGTGCCTGTGGTAAATCATAAAGCTGAGAGGGAATTTAACAGGCAGAAAAGGGAGAGGGTGCTATCAGTAGATGAAACAGTGTGAAGAAAACCAGGAGGCAGGAAGCCCTGATTACTGCTCTATGCTGCGATAAACCACGGCCCAGCTCAAGGGTGGAGGGAGAGGACACAGGAGGGCCAGGGCAGGGCACCAGGTATAGGGCCTGACCAGTCACCCTTAGCACTCTGAGTTCACCCTGCAGGTTTTTTAAGCTAGAGAGTGACTTGTTTGGATTTGCGTTGTAAATGCTGGCCCTGGCAGTGGTGTGGCAGCTGACTCAGAGGGTGCAGAGGCAGGAGGCAGGGAGACTGTTGCAATCACCCAGGAGGAGAAGATGAGGGCTTGACCTTGGGCTGCTGGTAGTGGGGGTGGAGTCAGGAGCTCAGCAGTGTTGCAACCCCAGCCGCCAGGATCTCAGGGGGCGGGGCGAACTGGGAGACCCAAGGCTGACCTCAGGTTGAGAAACGGAGTCTTAGGTGCCTGTGAGGTGTTAAGGTGGAGATAGAATCCCAGGAGGCAGCTGGAAAGCCAGGGTCTGGAGGTTAGGAGAGAGGAGAGGCCCAAGCTGGAAATGTAGGTTTGCAAATGGGAGCCTGGCCTTTAGGGGGTGGGTGGAGGAAGGGGTGAGAAGCAGGTGCCAGGTTTCAGAGAGTCAGGGACCTGCAGGGTGAGTAGGGAAATAAAGGCAGATGGTGGGGGGTGGGGATGGGGGCAGAAAAATAGCATGATGAGAAGTAAATTTGAGAGTATGTGAGAGGGCGAGGAGGCTATGGAAAAAGCAGCAGCGGAGCAGGACAGGACGGGCCAGGAGTTCCCAGTGGAGCAGGGCAGGGGGCTGGGGCAGGGGGTTGAAATTGCAGAGGCATGGTGGTCAGAATAGCCCAGGTTAGGTGTGGTCTGGGTCTGCCGAAGATTCCACATGGATTGATATGGATGGGCAAGAGGTAGCGGAGGGAACTGGGGAGGGGCATCTGTATGGTTACCCCGATGGATGGAGCATAGTAGGATTTTTAGACAAGAAGTATATTCCATGCCAAAACCGGTTTGGATCAGTGGATAGAGCGTCGGCCTGAGGACTGAAAGGGACCAGGTTTGATTCCGGTCAAGGGCATGTACCTGGGTTGCGGGCACATCCCTAGTAGGAGATGTGCAGGAGGCAGCTGATCCATGTTTCTCTCCCATCGATGTTTCTAACTCTCTACCTCTCTCCCTTCCTCTCTGTAAAAAATCAATAAAATATAAAAAAAAAAAAGAAAGAAAGAAGTATCTTCCGGTTGGTGAGACGTGATGGGAGAAGGAAGGACAAGAAAACAAATATCATGGCATCTGCCTGTGCCAGGCCGGTGCTAGGGACGGACCCTTTAGTCAGTGCCTGCGAGCCCCCATGACGAGCCTCCGAGTTAGGAAGGAACCGTCTCATTTGTCCTGGTTTCCATGAAAAGGAGCAGAATCAAAAGGAGCTGGAGCTCCGTGCTGCCCTGTGCACTGCCTGGATGTTCTCGGCGCATCTCCCACCCCCTAATGAGGTCAGTGTCATCCTCTCCATTTCCTGGTGAGGAGTGTGAGGTTCGTAAGTGTCAGCATAAGATCCTGGACCAGCTGCTGGCTGGGCTTCAGGCAGAGCCTTACCCTTTCTGGCCTTAGCTTCCTCATTTGGAAATAGGGATAGTAAGAGCATCTGCCTTATAGGGGTGTGGTGATTAAATGAGATAATATATGTGAAACCCAGAGGCCAGGGCACAGCAAGAGTAGGAGCTGTAGCAGCATTCACTGTGACTCTTATTACTGGACAAGGTCATTCGGTAGGAGGGGGGAGAGCAGGTTTTGGACTGACCCGTGGCAAAGCTGACCCCTGCCTCCTCCCAGCTGACCCTGGGGGGCGGGGGCTGGGGGGGGGGCTGGATGGGCTGCCCCAGGCTGAGGAAGGAGCTGAGCATCCGGCACCAGGCTTGTTCCTCTGCTGCAGGCATGTGACAAACTGTGGCGTGATGTGTTTTCCCCTCATGGTGCAAGATGTGACTCAGAGGGGCACGCTTGGGAAATGACTTCCTGGATTTGCCCACCTCGTCGCCCCTGCGCTCTTCTGATTTTCTCTGATCAGACTTTGTATCTGGCTCTGCCATTCGCCAGCCCTTTTAATGCAGAAAACAGCCCGTCCTTCCCAACTTGCTCAACAGCTGTAAAGATTCATCTTTGGCCCGGAGAGGGTAGCAAAGGAGGGAAGGAGCGGAAAAAAGGGGGGGGGGGGGGG
>NW_006284436.1:610189-610453 GCF_000327345.1 Myotis davidii
GAAAGAGGCAGCAAGAATCCAAACAGCCCTTTCCTCCCTGGGTAATCTGGGCAGCTTCCAGCAGGATAATGTCTCTCCAGCGCGGATCGCCCCCTCCCTCCCAGGCTGTTTTCACAGGAAGCAAATCCTGGAGCATTTTCAATGTGCCCCTCGAGGCAGAACAATGAGGCCCTTGAAGCCTCGAACCGCGCTCCCTCCAGTTATCCGGAGCCCTCGCCCAGCCCCTCCGGGACCGGCTCGGAGGGCGCGGGACGCTCGCAGTGG
>NW_006284436.1:612582-616899 GCF_000327345.1 Myotis davidii
CCGCCCGCCGGCTCAGCTGCCCCATTGTTTATTGTGGAGTCTGCGCTCCCCCTTCCCGCCCCCTCCCTCGCGTTCGCCCTCCCTCCCTCCCTCTCCCTTCTCCCCTCCTCCCGAAAGAAAGAAGAGCCAGTCTGTGGAGACGAATGAGTCATGAATAAACAAACAGCGTGGGGGAGCTGTCACTCCGAGCTGACTTCCTGGCCGCTCTCAGCTCCGCGACCTCCTGGCGGGCACAGAAGCCAGGCTGGCGGGGTGGGTGAGGGCTGTCTGGGCGCCCAGCGCGGTGGCGAGAGGGGGCAGGGAGGTTGCACAGGCCCCAATTACCAGGCCTGGCCTGCACCACAGCCGTCACAATCGTCCTACAGCTAGAGTGAGTGTGGCCCGATGTCCCCAAACCTATCTGTTCTCGATGCTGAGGGTTGTGAGTCTGGCTGCCTTGGGTTTGACAAAAGACACGCAGCACAGACAGGCCAGGCTCTGGGTTAGAGATTCGCGTGCAGGGGCTGGTCCCCCTGAGGCTGAAGCAGGCTGGTGCTCTGGGATGCCTGCCCAGGGCTGTTGGTGAGGTTTCTCCCCCATGTAGGTGTCTGGTGTGTGCTGCAGATGCAGGGACACAGGGAGGATGTGTACATGGTGTGTATTGCACATGGTGTTTGGGATACACAAGAGTGTGTCTGCATCAGGGTAGTGGCACCATCTCGTGTGTGTGTGTGTGTGTGTGTTTCACTCTGAATTTGTTTCTGCCACTTTAAGGTTAGAGAAGCTTGCTTTGTGCTTAGCTCTTTACTTGGTCCTTTTTCCTTTCCCTTGTGTGATCCTGTGGGTCATTTGGGGCCATCTCTCCCCATTAGTGAGGCCCCAGGGCCCCAGCAGACCTCCAGGGCCGGGCCGGGCTGGCCCTAGTGTCCAGCCAGCTGTGGCCACACGCAGGCTTACAGCGCTGACTCATGCTTGGCGAGAGCAGAGCCCAGTCTGACCAGAGCGCAGGCCTGGTGAGCCCGCTGTGGGGAGGGCACTTTCAGCCAGGCCTGTGGGGCCCTCAGAGCTCTAAAGCCTGGGGAGAAGGCCTGGGCTAGCTCAGGCATGGTGGAGGCCTCGGGCACAGAAAGGTGCCTGCCCCATGGGGTCAGAGGCAGGAGCAGGAGTCCGGCATTTCTTCTGGCTCCCCTGGCAACCACACACCCTCACAGAGGTCCCCTAGGGCCAGTGCTGACAGCGAGGCCTTCAGGAAGAAGGTTGGTGAGAGGGAGGCAAGGCTGTGACGCAAGGCACAGCCCAGGCCCTGCTGCTTGGCCAGGCTCAGAACCCCGACAGCTCTGGCCCTGCTCCTGTCCATCGCCTGGCCCAGCTCCTACAGTTCTCCAGCTCTGTGTTAGAGATTCGGGTGCAGGGGCAGACCCCCCTGAGGCAGAAGCAGGTGGGAGTTTGCTGTCACCCCCAGTATCGCCCTCTCCTGCAGCACCACCGCCAGCGTCTACTTGCTGGATTTGGTTTCTTGGCACTGGAATCGTAGGCTGCTTGTGGCCCTGACAGGGAGGGCAGGCTCTGGTGGCAGCAGGCCTACCCTGGCCATTTCCCAGCCCCCCGCCCATCCTTCAGCTGGCAGGCAGTTTGGGTCAACATGGGTGGGGAGGCAGGTACATGTGGGTTATAGCCTGGCTTTCTTCACTCTGTGTGACCTAGGGCAAGTCATGTAACCTCTTGGAACCTCTCTTCCCTCATATCTAAAATGTGCATACTGACCCCTACCTCATGAGGTGGTAGCAAATATTAAGGCCGCTGAACACCAGTTTGGCATGGATTAGGGGCTCAGAAAAGAAGAGTGTGTTCTTTGTCCACCCCTAGCCCTGTCCTGCACCTAGACCAGTGATGGCGAACCTATGACACCTCTGACACGCGAACTCATTTTTTTGGTTGATTTTTCTTTGTTAAATGGCATTGAAATATATAAAATAAATATCAAAAATATAAATGTTTGTTTTACTATGGTTGCAAATATCAAAAAATTTCTATATGTGACACGGCACCAGAGTTAAGTTAGGGTTTTTCAAAATGCTGACACACCGAGCTCAAAAGGTTCGCCATCACTGACCTACACCATCAGGGCCCAGAAATTCACCTGCCCAATCTTGTTCGTCCTCGGACCCAGAGACTTGCCAGGATCTTGCCTGGAATTTGAGGGCTCAGAGGCAGTCCCACACAGTTGTTGGGCAGGGCAGGGTCTGGGCCTGGACTTCCAAGCAAGGCCCATCTTGGTAGGTCAGCTGGGACCCAGCGTATCTCTGGGGCTCTCCCTATGGGGAGCAGTCTCCATCCTCAGGGCGCACTCTGACAGTGCCTGGGCTGGCCTTGACTTGTAGGCACATTGGTCTACATGGATTTAAAAAAACAACCACAAACAAACAATAATAACAAGAACAAAAAATAACAGCCAGTACTTAAGAATGAAGATATTTCGCATGAAAATGTGGCTTTTCAACTTCTTGGAATAATTGGGAGATTTGGCCACACTGCACTCACATTTCTATGTGGCAACGAGGGACTGGAGCTGAGAAGTGGGGCCCCTTCAAGCAGGATGTGTGCTCTCCAGTTTTCTGCAGTCCCCACCATTCCCTATTGCATTGGTTCTCATACTTGAGAATCACCTGTTTGGTAAAACAGATTGCTGGGTCCTGCCCCAGAGTTTCTATTTTAATGGGCTGGGGGAGGGGAGTAGGCCTGATAATTTTATTTCTAACAAGTTCCCAGGTGATGCTGCTGCTGCTGGTCCAGGGACCCACTTTGAGTCCTCCCTGATGTTGGCGCCAACTGTTGGTTACCATATATCATCACACATGGCCTGCTGCTTCCCTAGGGAATAGGGAGATATTTCTCTGTTCTCAGAACTCTAGCAAAAGTAGAAAGATAGAAAAAGACAGAGAATCATTTTTTCAAGCAAAATGGAGAAGTCTGTATTTCTTTGGGGAAAACCGAGGCTGTTCCTTTCATTTTACGTGTAAACCATTTGCATCTATGTGTCCCTGAGGATGCGTTGGGGAACGTGGGCACTGTCTGCACCATATTCTTACACTTGGCCCTCTCACTCATTATGTTACCTGCTTGGCCCTGCAGGTGCTCACGTGTGTGGCTCCTGCCCTCCACAGTTTATTCATTAATTGAACAGCCCTGATTTGAACCAGTTCAGCTGCTGACTGTGTTAGGATATGGAGACAGAATCAGATAGGCATAGTTTTCACCATCACGTGCTCATTCTGATGTCATGTGTGGACTCAATGAGAAAGAGGGTCATGATTGATTAGTGATGTCTGCTGTGAGCACAATATGGGAAGGAGATGCCACTGGTTTGCCATCGTGGGCCAGATTCCTTAGCCATTGTAGGAGATGCATATATGGGAGGTATCAGCTCCAAGTCCCATGCCCTAGCAAGTATGGAACCCTGGCTGTGTGCCCAGCCTTGGGTCGGAGGCTGTGAGGAAAGCCAAGAGGAAGGGAAAGTTCTGCCCTTTGACCAAGTTGTTGACAGAGCGACACCAGAACAGACAGAGAAAACCAACTGAACAGTTAAATAAAAGAAGGAATGATGAATTCTAATACCAATAGGGTGCTGGGATGGAGAACAATGGGGTCTATGGGACCTCCTTAGTCTGAGTGGTGGGAGAAGTCTCTGAGGCCCCCAGCCTGTGTGGGGAGAGGAGGTCAGGGAGCAGAAGGGATCCTGGGCAGAGGCAGCCTGAATCTGCCCTGAGGATGGGGCCGGCTGCAGGGCTCTATCCTGGCCCCAGGTCACGACTCAGGCCTCCCCTAGTTCTATTACTCTAACTGCCTTCCAGCCCAGCCCCCTTCCACAGACCCACACAGCCTTCCTGACCGGGCCCATGCCGTGTGCTCTGTCCTCGGACCGCAGCTCAAATTGCCGTCTTCCTTTTCTACTGCCCAGCGCCATGAGTGTGTTCAGGAGGCAAGTTACTTAGTCTCTCTGGACCTGAGGTCCTTCGGGACCACTCTGAGTGCTTCAGTCGCTTCAGTTGGGAAGGGGGCACGCGTTGGGTGCCCCCTTCCCAACTCCCAGTCCCTCTGTCAATAACTTGTGTCAAAGGACAGAACTTTCTCTTCCTCTTGGCTTTCCTCACATGTATGCCCCAAGGCTGAGCACAGAGCTAAGGGTCCATAGATGCTAGGGCACAGAACTGGGAATTGATACTTCCCATATTAGCATCTCCTTAAATGGCTAAAGAATCTTGCCTGGTATGGCAAACCAGTGGTGCATTCTTCTAATAAGGTGCTCACAGCAGACATCTCTAATCGATCATGACACTC
>NW_006284436.1:616928-638018 GCF_000327345.1 Myotis davidii
ACATGGCATCGAATCCTTCTCAATATACATCTCTAGGAGGCTGATGCTAATGAGTTGGATTGACTTGTGGGGTGACATTTATTAGCCACTCCTGTTTTAGGAACACGTCTATTATCACATGGGTCTCATGTGGCCTTCCAAATAAATAGAAACCTTGGACATGGACTTAGTTAAGATGGGATTTGAGGCACCTGAGCTGGGCTTGGAGGTAGGGGCTGGATTGGTCAGTTAGCTGATGATACAATAGCTATAGGAAGTTGACCAACAGTGAGTGGCCAGGGGTAGATGGGACTCAAATCAGCCCAGAATCCTGCCGAGTGTCCATTGAAGAAGGGAGCACCTGGTGGGAGGCTATGGGGTGGAAGGGAGGACCCAAAGACAGCTGGATTCTGGGAATGAAGAGGAGACAGTGGGTCCTGCCAGGGATCCCCGAGGGCTGGTACAGTCTCCTGAGAGTGAGGACCTGAGGGAGCAGAGCCACCTGAGACCTTACCTCCTGCCCCCCCCCAGGCACCCCCGTGTCACCCTCCTGAAAGCACATGGACAACCCCCTCCCCTCCACCTTGTAAGCAGAGACAGCCGGGCTCCCTTTGTAAGCACAGAAGCTTTTATGGAAATTAAGTGTGGATACCTGTGTCTGGAGCCATCAATATATCTGACAGAGCTGTGGTGGTTAGGAGGACACGCAGAGATGCTGATGTCTGTCAAAGCTCCCATGACCCTTTGCTTGCCTGTCCTGTTCTGCTGGCCCGGTGCCCAGGCTCTGGGATGGAGCAGGGAGTGGGTGCAACTCTGCAGACTCTGAGCTCCATGAGGATGGCCCTCGCCACACCGTCTGCTGTTCACCGTCCTGCGGCGGGTGCCTCCCCCCTGAATGAAGGAATGACCGACGGGTGAAAGGAACGGCACTGCTCTTGCTTGTCATGCTTTTGTGCTTGCTGAGCACCTGTGGTCTCTGCGGCACAGGGGCTTCATGAGGGCGGGGCTCAGGCAGAGAGGCCCAGTGCCAGGCCCTGTACACAGTGGAGTTACACCAACTGAAGGGAGCGCCACACCTTGCATCTGCATCCTTTGGGCTCTGCTGTCTAGATTGGGGACACCAGGGGACTTGGGCAGTTCTGGAGCTGGGCCCTGGTGGTCCTTGAGAGGACTGGGCACTCCAGGCACTGAGCACTGCTCATCGCTCCCCGAATGCTGCCGGCGATTTCATAGCCGTGCCCTGCTTCCCATTCTCCATGCCTGGGGCTCCCGCTCTGCTCCATTCAAACTTTTTTGAAATCTCTCGGTTCTTAAGGCTCAACTCCAGGGCCACCTCCTCCAGGAAGCCTTGTATGGAGAAGGCCTGGGCTCCCCCCATTGCTGTTCCCACAGGACCTGCTGTCCTCATAAGAGTGACTGTGAGACGTGGAGGCCACTGTGCTTTATGCGGCTATATGGGTGGTGAGGGGCCCGCCGCTTTGGGACGAGGCCTCATTGGACCTTGTGAGCAGCTCCAAAGCCCTCAGGGGAGATGCCTGGCTCTGTCATGGGGCCCCACCCGCCCTGGCAAGAAAACAGGCTGGGCCTCCTGCAAGGGGAGCCCTCACTCGCCTGCATGCGTGTGGGCCTTTCCCTCCACAACCTTTGCTTCTTAGCTTCAGGGTTCAGGTGCCAGGCTTTGGGGACTGGAAATGCATGGCGTGTCTGTATGCTCTGGGTCATGCACCCCAGCTGGATGTGTGGGGTCTGTGGTAACTCAACCTCCTGAAGCTTCAGTTTCTTCAATTATACAATGGGACACCTGTTCCCATCTCATAAAGTTATTGTGGGAATTACAGGCACTAAGGTTCCACTCCCCCTGCTCCAGATTCTCTCTGCCTGAGTGGTTTTTGCCCCTCTTTGCCCTCATAGCTCCTATTCATCCTTTAGAAAGTTTGGGATCAATGTCATCTCCTCCAGGAAGCCCTCCCTGGGCCACTGTTTCCTGTCATGTCCCCCCAGTGTGGAATTTCTTCTCCAGTGGCTCTTATCTGTATGTGTGGGTCTCTGTTTAGGATTGACCTCCCCCATTAGTCTGTGAGGTCCATGAAGGAAGGGGCGAGTATCCCCAGGACCTCACCAGGGCCTGGCACTTCAAAGGCACTCAGTGAATATTTGCTACGTAATAACACATTTAAAATGCCTCAAACACGAATTGCACCTTTTCTTATCTAATGTAGACTCAAGAGGCCACGTGACCTCTCCTCATTTCAGGCTGCCTGTGGGATGTTCTGGTGGCAGAAAATTGTGTCTATCCTGCACCAGCCTGCCTCCTCCGGGGAAACGCCTGCCCGCTCTGGGCTTACTGTCCTCTCAGGCCCTGACGCAGAGCAGGCAGGGGAGGCCACATGAGGTGTGCCTGCAGCCTGAACCCTCAAGGTTGGTCTCTGCCTGAGAGGCAGCCCAGGATCAATCCTGGGCATGCAGAGCATTGGCACACAGGCTGATTGGTCTCCTCGGCCTGATGATGGGGCTCTGGCTGCCCCAAAGTCCACAGCCACGAGGGAGCTTCTGTGCTCCTGGCTCAGCCTGGGCTTCTGAGGGTGCTCTGCATGCCGCTCACAGCTGTGTCTGGCTCCTGAGTCTACTTCTGCCCACAAGCCAGGTGCTGATGTCTCTTTATCAAGCCACCCAGCAAATCTTCTTTCTCACTCATCTGGGCCTCAGTTCTTGCATCTGTCAATGAGAATAAGAACCTTATGAGATGGGTGGCATTTTAGGGTCCGATGGAATAACCAGCTTGCACTGCACGTTATAGCTTGTAATCACTTGTAGTGTAAGGTTTCCTGACCAAATGCAGAGTCCATTTTCTGAGACATGGAAGCCGAATGGACTCTTGGGAGATGATGTACCCACATGTGAAGCTTCAGGGCACCATGATGGGGTGCAACTCTGAGGCACCACCGTTCATGTGGCTACACCATTCATTGGTGTACCCCTGGCATAGAGCCAGGTGGCCATGCATGGACAGGGTCAGACGGACCGCTGACAGTGCGCGCTACAGGGCCCCAACTTACCTGAACTTCTCAAATCAGTCACTAGTGTCCAGACAGTCCCCAAGCAACGAGGACAGTGGCCTTGGAAACCCTCTGCCCTACATTGTGCTGCCTGGGCCATGACCTCGATGGCCCACAGCATGGACACAGTCATCATGGGACATACCTGCCTGTCTACCCCGACAGTTCACATCACCTCCTCCTACCTCACCATTTCACAGACTGGGACACAGGCCGGAGAGGGCATGCGTTTGCCCAGGGCCCACAGCAGGGCAGTGGCAGAGCCAGGAGCAGCAGGTATGTCTCATGGTTCACATGTCACAGGGGTTGAGTCTGTACCTGTGTTGGGGCTGTCCTGCAGAGTGTGAGGACAGCCAGCTCTTCCCAGCATAGCACCCCGTTTTACAGACCGGGAACACTGCCTGGAAGAGGGCACGGGCTGGCCATGCGCTCCTTCACAGGGTCCCCACATCTCAGATGGCACAGAATGAAAACTCACAGGCTCAGAGCTGAGGCCCTGGGCTGCGGGCTCTGCCCCATACCGTGGGAAATTCCGGGTCTGCAGCTACTGCGAGGAGAGCCATGCTCCTTCAGACTATAACTTAAACAGGGGAACTTCATGACCAAGTTGCAGTGCAGAGGCCCTGGGGGCAGCCTCTCCAAGTGTCCACCCACTTGGGGCTGCCCACCCAGAGCACCTTGTCCCACTGTTTGTGGGCCAGCGCAGCCGAGGGCCAACGGCCCTGCATGGACAGCCCTCCCTGGCCCTTCCCCGTCCTGCTGACACAGGCTGCTCCTGGCCTCTCCCCTCCCAGCCCTCTCCGCCCTGCTGCTGGCAGGTTGCAGTAACAAGATGCCCTTTGTGTGTGCTGGGCAAAGGGGTCACGGGAGGGGGGGGTATTAGGAGAAGAGCATCTCAGGGTGACTGGGCAGCATATGCAGAAGCCCTAGACTGGAGGGAGATGGATGCAGTTATTACCACCCCGTAGGGGGGCAGGGAGACTCTTGCACAGCTTCTTGCTGCTGAGTCACAGCTTCCTGCCAGGCTCTGGGGACAGAGAGTCACAGGTGATTGGCCAGGCAGCATGGAGCCCAAGACCTTGGAGATGACCTCAGGCAACCCCTTCCTTAAACCAGTGGGCAAACTGAGGCTCAGAGACAGGAAGGGGCTACCTCATGCTTTCTTGGGGACAAACGTCAAGATGAGGCACCCCCTTTGGCAGCCTGTGGGTGCCCAGGCTCGTTGTGTGGTCACCCCAGGCATCTCACTTTCCCCCAGAATTGCCCGGGTGTGTCTGTGCCACGTGCACGTGCACACACTCATGTGTGGGAGTCTGTGCTCAGGATGCCACCGTGGGAGTGTAAGTGTGTGTGTCAGTGTGTTGTCTGTTTTAGGTCCCCATGCCTCCTCCCAGCAGCACCTATAGCCTGTCCCCAGCAGCCCCTGTCATCTGCCTCTCAGGGCCTCCCCGGGCTGGTCCTGGCCCTCGCAGGAGGCCCCTGCATGGAGAACTCTGGCCACGGTGGGCAGGCGCCTGTGATGGGCAGCTCATTGCCTAGCAAATCACCTCCCCATCACTACTGTAGGCAGGGGCGCCTGTGCCCCCCGCACGGTGCTGTGTAGACGCGTCATGCGAGCCGGCCAGAATGATGCGATGCTTAGGAACAGGGGCCCCGGAGCCAGGCTGCCTGGGTTTGAATCCTGGCTCTGCCACGTCCTAGCTGTGTGACTTGGGCAAATTAGTTCTCCTCTCTGACCCTCTGTTTTCTCATCTGTAAAATGGGATTGTAATAGCCTTGCCTCAGAGCCGTTGCAGGGCTTGAGTTTGTATTTACAAAGCTTTTAGAAGAGCATGCAGCACGTGGCAGGCTCTCAAGAAATATTAGCAATTACTATCACTGTGACAATCATTCTTCTGGACCCCGAGAGGCCCTGAAGGGGGCTCTTCCGTGTCTGGGCTCCGTGAGAGGCACGGTTCCTCTGCACATGGACAACAGGCAGCGGGGCGGGGCGGGGCTGGCCCGGGAGGAGATGCCAGTTTCTGAAAGGCAGTGCCCAGGTGAGGCCCCCACAGCCTCCACCCGGGCTCTGTGTGTGGGGTCGGAAGCAGGGCAGGGCGCCATGGCTGGAGCTGTGCTCTCCTCTCCATGGCCCCGCGGCCTTGGCGGGCAGCAGGCTTCCTGTTGCTGCTGCTGCGACATCCCACCTAGTGCCCAGGCCGCCATCTGGGCCCGAGGGCTGGGCGAGGGGCCCACCCGCCATCTGCCTGCTTGGAGCTGGCTGCTTCCGAAAGGCAGCAGGGCGCCTGCGGGAGCCGTGGCTGCTGGAGGAGGCCTCGGAGGCGGATCTCTGGCCTGGGCAGCCTGTCAGGCCCCAGGTTGCCATGGGGAGGGCGGCTTCCGGCCCTAATTGTCTCCACACACACCTCCCAGGGCCCAGGAGCCCAGAAACCCAGCCTGTCGGTAGTGCTAGCTACCACCGACACTGCTGTGACCTTGGGGAAGGCCCCACCTGCCTGCTCTCAGGTTTTCCATCTGTGCAGTGGGCAGGCTGGACTCTGTGCCCCAGACTTCTGTCCAGTTACTGCTGATTCTTGGCACAGGGTCTGGCTGGGGGAGGTTTCCCAGCTGCAACCTTTTCTCCCAGCCTAGACCCTAGGGGTCGGCTTCCTTGCCACTAGGGATTATATAAGGTTCCAAATGATCGGATGCAAGTTAGGTCCAAGCTGGGGTTCTTGCTTAGCCCAGCCCAGCCTCAGAGCCTTGCATGGAATGTTCAGGGTGAAAAGACCCTGAGGGACATTTCTTCAGAGAGTTGGAATTTGCATTCACTCACTCTTTTATTCATCACATCATTAACTCGTCTATCTATCCACCCATCCACTCATTCATTCATGTATCCATGTATTCATCATCTATTCACTCATTCATTCAGCCATTGACTGAGCATTTGTCATGCTGGACACTGTGCCAGGCTCCAGGGTTATGATGGTGTACACAATGGTCAGAGCAGGAGATACATGTGATCTGTCAGCCAACACGCAGCATGACAAACTCTAGGATGGGACAATGTAGCAGGAGCTCACTCCACTCCAGGGAGCCAGGGTAGTTTCTGAGATGCAATTACTGAGAGCAGTTGGGGTGAGCTGGGGGTTTCATCTCCACAGGAACCCTGTGAGATGGGTGGCTACTCTCACCACTTCATGGATGAGGAGAGTAATGCTTGGCAGGTAAAGACACAGCAGCTTTCCTATCATCACACCTGAGTGAGTGGCAGAGCTGGGATTTGAACCCTCATCGGTCTGACTCCAAATGCCTCCGGACCCTTACATTCTCCAGGCTCCTGCTAGCCATGTGCCACCGACCCTCTCTGATGAGGCTGGAGGCGGGCAGGTGTCCTGAGCAGGAAGGTATCACCTCCTTTGTCTAAAGGAGGGAAGTGGGTGGTGGAGGGCAACTGTCCTGATTTCTTTAGCCTCGTTGTCCAGGATCGGTGTGTGGCTTATCCCGTCAGCTCCTGGCAGAGTGTAAGGTGGAGCCAGCAGGCCTCTGCACCTCTGCTGGGAACAGTGGTCACACCGTGGCTGCCTGGGTGAGGATGGGGACGCAGCCAGCTGGGAGCCAGGAGTTCTAGTCCTGGTTCACTGGGGACACTGGGCACTGTCGGCCTGCCTCTTGGTTTCTTTCTCTGCGAGAGATTCACTGGGAAGGGGTGGGTTGGGCAAAGCACTGGCCTTGCCCCACAGGCAGTCCTGGTCCAACCTACTTGCTCCGAGCAGGCCCAGAATGAGGGGGGCTCCCCCCTCTAGCTCTCTCCTGTGGGGAGCCAGCATCAGGTCCCATATCTCCTGGGCCTAAGGTGGACATTTATTCACCCAGATGGCTGGTCAGACCCTCAGTGGTAACCCATCCAAAAACGATCCTGGCTTAACCTGGACTCTTGATTTCTCCCAGGCCAGTCGCTCTGAATGCTCCCACTTCACCGAGTCCCTCTTGATTCCCCCTTTTCATTCCACCCAACAACGTTTTATTGTCTCTACCTAGATCCCAAATCTCTCCATGTCTCTTCACCTCCATTGTTGCTATTCCTGTCCCCACCTCATCTTCTGTCCACCAGAAAACTAAACCGGCTTCCTGATGGGGCTTTGCGAGTCCATTCCCGTGCCCTCTGCTCCCTTCCCCACACAGCTGCCAGAGATTTCCAAACCAACTCAGAGCGTGCCCCCTGCCCCCATGGGACTTGCACCATAGATCTAATGGGTACAGCCTGCAGGACCTGGTCCTGCTCACCCCCCACGCCCTCCCAGCCCACTGTGCCTCGGCTCACGTCTCTCTCCTCCCTGACGTCCCTGTCCCTCCCATCACCTGACCTTGTGTGGTGTTCCTGCCACCTGGAATCCTCTCTCCCTGCGTTTCTGTGCGGCCTGTCCTCCTCACCTAGGCCCAAGTGACACTCCTCCAAGAGGCCCTCGCTGGCCACGGGGTCTGCTATCACCCACCCCATGCACTGGCTCTCCCATCGCCCTGGCTTGCTATTTTTGGAGCTCTTACTGATTTGGTTGTCCTCCCACTGCCCCGACGAGAATGTGAGCTCCAAAACGCAAGGCTGCTTCCTGTCGACCCTGTGCCCGGAGCCCGGCTGGAGCCAAGGGCACTTGGGAACATTTGTGAAACGAGTGAACTTCATGGTGCTGTAGACGCCAGTCAGAAGGGCCCTTGGTCTTAACTGTGTCATGGAAACTCCTCTGCACCCCTCCTGGGCCCCAGCTTGCACTCCCCGGGGGCCAGGGAGCTCCTGCCTGCGGAGGCAGCCCTTTGCGTCTCTGGGCCCTTTGGCCTGTTGGATGTGGTGCTGACTCGGACCTGAAATCTGCTTTGTAGTGACTGCTGGGGCCTCCCTGCTCGCCCACACTGAGACCTCCCCTGCAGGAGCTTCTACTGGAATTGGAAGACTGTGGCCTGAGGAGTACAGGAGGGCGGCACAGAGTGCAGGTCATGGTTTGATTCCCTCTGCTCTACTTCTCCAAGGCCAGTTGTCAGTCCCTGAAGGCTCTGACCCTTGTTTTCCCTCCGGAACTGCTGGGAACGCACCCCCCGGGCTGCACTGGACCAGAGGAAACACTGCCAGCGGGCCCGGCCTGGTGCCTGGCTCAGGCGGCTGCTTCATACGTGTTGTTTGAGTCTGAACAAAAATCTCCACGGTTCTCCACTACTCCAAGGCGCCTAGGTGTTCACGGCTCCCTCTGCCCTGGGGGCATCTTCTCCATCAGGAAAAACAGTGGCCACAAGGCCACCCCTCCCAGGTGGGCCGGGCTGCGGGAGGCGGGGCGTGCGTGGTGTGCCAAGCTCTCCTGCAGTGATTGCTAGTGTTTTGCCTTTTGGAAAACATTCCAGTGCAAGGTTGCCCAAGGTCAATGCCTCTGTTCTGTGATCACTCTACGAAAAGGGAGAAGAGAAAGTGGGCAACGCTTCCAACGTTTTAAGGAGCTGGCTCAGAGCCCGTCACTAGGCATCAGAGGAAGGCAGCTGACTGCACTCCGCGTCCCGCAAGTGGCTGGAAGGGGAGGAAGGAAGCAGATGTTTCTTAAGGAACTACTGTGTGCCAGGCCCCATGCTAGGAGGGCTGTAAGAGGGAGCAAGTACTGTGAGCTGGGGATAGGCGAGGCATTGTTATAAGGACTTTATGTGGATTAACTCACTGAGTGGATTTAATCCTCCCCCCACCTCTGTGAATAGGCACTATTGTTCCCATTGTAAAGATGGGTTAGCCGAGGCAAGGCAGGTAAAATAACAGGTCCAGGAGCCCACAGCAAGCATGGATGGTGTTTAACCCCAGTCTCACCTGGAGGTGAGGATTATTATCACCATCATTTTACAGATGAAAACTCCAAGGTGTGGAGCGGTTTAGCAACTTGTCCAAAATCACGCAGCAAGAGGACATAGCAGAGATGGCGCTTGGACTGGGTGTGGGTAGCTGTAAGTAGTGCCTTGCTCTGCACTAGGAAACCTGGTTGGTCTCATCTTCACTACTTTCCTCCGTCCCGTGAAATGGATGGGCCCAGGAGGGAGTGGGCTGGGCGGGTGGGTGCTGAGAGTCTTTGAGGACTGGGGGTGGTGGGAGGTAAGCCAGCCCCAGTGTGGTTGTGGCCCCTCTGATTCCCTGCCAATGGTGCCTTGGGCTTTATGCGAATGGCTGTGTTTTCAACACAGACCCAAAGGAAGAAGCTGAAATCCCCAGTAAACCTTCCGCTCCCGGTTAAGCTTCCTTCTTTGTTATCAGAGGGTGTCAGGAAAGACTCAGATAAAAAGGCGATGTCTGGGCCCCATCATCCCAGAATAGACCCCCACACACCCCAGGGTGAAGTCAGAGGGGGGAAGTGCCTGGGCCGGAGCCAGACCTACTCGGGGCCAAGGCATGAGTTGGCCCAGTGCACTGGCCGAGGCCCAGCCTGCAAAGCCCCACCCGCCTGCCTCGGGGCCACTCCTGCTTTGCTCTGCCCACCACAGCCAGCACCTCCTTCCAGGAGGAGTTGGGGTGTCCCCAGAACCCATGAGCCCTGGAAGTCAGGGTCCTATCTCCTTGTGACTATCCCCAAGGGCCCACTGTCACTGTGCCGATGTAGGAAGAGCCCAGGCTTGAAGGCCTGGCTCTTGTTTCAGGAGACATGGCAATGTCTTCAGCCTCCCTCTCCTCCTCCGCACAATGGGTATAATGATGAGGCTGCTTGGTGGCAGATGACGACCAGATGGGGCGATGGATAAGGAAGTGCTTTGAACAAGGTCAAGTCTGGCCAGCTGCCCACAATTACTACCTGTCGTGTTGCCCAGTGGTTCCCAAGGTTTGAGGCATTCTGGAGCCACCTAGGGATCCTAAAACATTCTGATGTCCGGTGCCAACCCAGGCATCCTGAGTTAGTTGGTTCTGTGAGATGTAAGAGCTCCCAGGTGATCCGAATGTGTGGCCAAGAGAGGACAAGGCTGGGAAGCTGTCCATCCTGTGGCCACACTGACCGCCCAGCACAGGGGGCTCGCAGTCAACCACAGGCCCGGCTTTCTCTGGGTGCCGTGTGCTCAGGGCCTTCACGGATGAGCTTGACCAAGGGAGACTGATGGTGTGGAAAGGCCTGGCTTCCCTGATCTCCGAGGAGCAGGCCAAGGCTCTGAGAGGTTCCAAACTTGCCCCAGGCCTCACGGACAGCAAACTGGAAGCTAAACCTTGACCCTGCCTGCTAAGCTAGGGCAGCGCGTGGGGGAGACCGTGCAGATGGCAGGAGGCACAATTCACTAGAGGCAGACAGGTTGGGGGCTGGAGTCAGGGTTTGGGGGACAGAGTGGGTCCAGGGCACCTTTGCTCTCTCTGCTCCTCCCTGCTGCCCCCCCATTTCCCCGAAGCAGAGGATAGCTCTGGGGCTCAGGAGGGTTTCTAGCAGCTCCCTCTCCTGGGGTCTGGGGTTCCATCCTGCAGTGGCAGCTGGGGAGGCCTCTGACTGTACTCTCTTCACTTATGAGCAATCAGGTGGGAGCCGGACGTGTGAGAGAGGGACAACCATCTCAGGATCAGCTCAGTCTCAGCGGTTAGGTCTGACAGGCCCGGAGGCCAGGGCCATGCTGACTGGTGAGAACCACGCGATGGGGTGGCCAGATGTGAGGCTCCTGCCAGTGTGGAGTCAGGATCGGTGTTCTAGGCCCTGCTTATCCAAGTTCCCTCACTGAGTTGGGAATGGAGTCTCTATCTCGCCCAGCCTTGCTTTCCCCATATGTAACATGGCAGGTGCTGTGAGTCATCGTCAGGGCAAGTGCAAGGTAAAGCCTTATGATGAGGCGCACAAACACCTTTACCCGCCTGGGTTTCTTCTGTGCACCCACAGAGCCCACCAGTTCCTCTGGGGAGCCAGCTCTGAGCAGATATTTGCACACAGATGAGTCAGAGTTACACCTGCTTCCTGGGGCTCTCCGCGCCCACCCCCCCCCCGGGTGGGCAGCCAGGGCTCTGGTGGAGGCCACCATTGGTTCAGCCTGGGCCTCTGGGGCAGGTTTCATTGAAAAGGTGCCCTTTGAGCTGGTTTGAGATAAGAGTGAGTTTGCTGGGTGGAGAGGCGGGAAGGGAAGCATGTCTTAAGCACTGAGAATGGCCAAGGCTCAGTGGGAGGTGGGGTATTCGGGGCCTCCTGCCTTCCTCTTTGTGGCTGAAATTTGGCAGATTTCACCACAGATGAAGCTGTTGGTAGGGGTCCTTAATCCAAGGCCGGACATGCTAACGGATTCCACATCAGGAGCTGAGTCTGCGGGAGGGTCAGGTGTGGGTCTGTCCTGCTCCCCCAGTAGAATGAGCCTTCCCCTTCTCTCTCTCTTATTCTGTGGGTCAGGAGGCCTATCCCGCCCAGATATAGACTGACAGGCACTGGGAAGCCTTCATCATTCCCCATCTCCCCTAGTGGAGGAGGGATGCTGCCATTTGCATTTCAAAACCTGTATCTCCCATGTCTTCCCTTAATAAGAGCCAATTACACCTCGGCCCCAAACTGCAGGTTGCCTGGCTGTCATTGGACTTTTATCCGGTTTGGGGTGGGGAGGAACTGTTCCCTTAAATGTCACATTTAGCATATGCAAATGAAGAGATAATTGTCCCTAATGGAAAATGAACTCAGCTGCTTGCTGAGCACTGCAGACAAAAGCAGGCATTGATGGAATGGGCACCCGAGTGGGCCTGGGGTCTGTTCTTCCCTTTCCTGCCTCAACCAGGGGCCCAGCTGACCCATACCCTGTCCCTCCATCCATCTGGAAGATGGCAGTTGAGGAATCTTTGCCGGTGAGAAGGGAGCACATTTAGAGATCATTCCTCCATTTGACAGATGTGGACACTGAGGCATAGAGGTGGGAAGGATTTGCCCAAGGTCATGGGTTGAATCAAACTTCTGGGGGAAAATAAGAGTGGAGGCCGGGAGCAGCCCATGCTGGGGCGAGTGAGGGCTGAGAGCTGGGGTGGTTCTCTAATCTGAGAGACAGAAGTCACAGCACAGCCCTGGGATCTCAAACCTGCTGGGAGGTAGGACCTTTAGTAAGCATGGTTTCCAACCTGGGAGCTGTGCCTGGGAAGCTGGAAGCTGAGGGGAGAAGTACAGGCTTCAGAGACTACCTCACCCACTTTCCCTGGGAGAGCAATCCCTCCCTCTGCTCCATCCCTGGCTCATTTCTCCCAAAACCAAGAACAAAAGCAGAATTTTCTCCAAGGGTGTGAGCTCTTTAAGTGGCTGTGTGCAAGCAGTGGTAGCGCACTCTGAAGATATTGCTGCCCAAAGAGTGTGTTTGTGTGTGTGTGTGTGTGGGTGCGGGGGAGGGTTCTTGTGGAGAGTGAGCCCTGGTTATCTACCCCTTGTGCCTGAGGTGCCCACAGGATACAAAATGCAAGGAGCCCTGGGCCTGGGTGAGACTTAGAGATCAGCTTGCCCTCTTCCAAGAGTCGAAGCCCCTGCCTTGTTCTCTAACTCCAGAGTCAGGAGTTGGGATGGTGCCTCTGCCTGGGTCCCCTCTGGTTTCTTCTTGTCCTTAGGGTGCTGCCTCTGACCCCTAGGGAAGTGGTGGTGAAATGGAGTTTAAAAATCTGGATTCTATACACTTGAGCTGGTGACTTTGCACCTGCCTCTTGTCCCCGCTGAGCTTCGGTGACTTCCGCAGTGGAGGGGACCTGGTCACACCTGTTCCTCACAGTGCAGTGGTGATGCGGCCAGTGGCTCAGTGTGAAGCTTGGTAACTGGGAGGGACACAGCAGAGATTTGTTTGCAAACTTACTTGCCCTATCCCCTCTCCCTGGCCTGTGGGGGTGCCTAACTCCCGCTGCAGCCCCCCAGGTTCCCCATGCTCTGCCCACCAGCCCTGCCTGGCTGCCCTGGGCTGTTTGACTCTTATTTCTGGGTCAGATGGTTGGCTCAGCCCAGCCCACCTACATGCTGGTTGACCCCAGAATGCCAGTGACCTTAGTGAAGAGGCACCAGGAATCTCAATGCCCTCTTTCCACAGCATCCTCAGAGGGGGTCAGGAATTTGGGAAGGTCTAGGCCAGGGTCAGCAGGTCCTTCTCCACCTTTGACGGCTTATGAGCTCCCGGTTGCCCAGTGAAGTGTGTCCCTGTGGGGCATGCGGGTTCATGTGCTCCAGGAGGAGGCCACAGCCCTTGGCACCAAAGACAGGGCGAGGATGGAGAAATGGGGCTTGGTCCGAGCAGCACGAGTAGAAACCAGCTTCTGAGAGACGTCTGTCCTCACTCCTGCCTTGCACTGACTTCCTCTGCCCTGGCTAACTCCTGCTCAGACCCCCAGGGCTGCACAGGGTGATCCCCACTGCCAAACCTGCTCTGCTGACCGGCAGACCTGGGTCCCAATCCCAATGGGCCAAGATCTGCCAGTTTGTGAACCACTTGCTCTTGGGTGAACTCTCCGGGCCTCAATGCTCTCACCTGTAAAATACGGTTGGTGATGCGTGCCAGATGTGGTCTGGGGAAAAAGAAAGTATCTGTGAAGCATCTATGCCTGGGTTCTCTTGGTTGCCCTAACGCATCAGACAGACCCAGTCCCAGCTCTACCACTTTCCACCTCCATCTGCCTGTGGGCCTCAGTTTCCCCACTGTAAACTGGGGCAATGGTCAGCCCTATGTCTTGGAGCTGCTCGAGACTTCAATGCGATGGCCACTGCAATCTGCTGAGCTTGTGGCCAGCACAGAGGAAGTGCTCGGAAGGTCAAAATCCCGTCTCTTTTCTCCAAAGCTTGGAGTTCCCACTTAAGGAGCTCACAGATTGTCCCCAGGATACACTCTGAGAGGAGATGGATCCTTAGCATGATGGCCAAGGTCTTTCTCAATGTGGCCCAGTCTTTTCTTCTGGCTCATGTCTCTGTTTCCCTGACGGCCACTCCACTCCAGCCGCTCCAAACCGTGAATCCTTCCGTGACTCCTCTTGACTTTACTGCTGCTGTTCCCTGATGTGCCCACTTGACAGACATCTACACTTCCTTCAGAACTCATCCTGAATGCCATCTCCTCTGGCTGGGGGACCAGGAAAAGCATGACTGAGATGGTTGCTCCTCTTGTCATCATGAATCAGCCACAGGGACAGAACTCAACCGGAAGTGCCCCAGAATGTGATGTGTGTTCCAACTAGACAGGGAGTTTTGGGTCTCTGCTCCACTCCTCGCTGCATCCTCCCGGGGCCTAGCCTCCCAGCATCTCAGGGATACAGTGCTGGGCCCAGGAGAGTCACCCCAGGGAGGGGGCGTCTCAGGGGTCACTGCAACAGGGTTGCTAGCTGCTTGGGGTGTGCTGCCCTCGGTGCTTCTGCATGTTGCAGGATGGGCCTTCACAATCTATGAGAGGCCGTGTCATTGCCCCCGGGATACGGTAGTCATGAGCGCTGCCCAGAGATCCGGGTGGTCCTCCCTCCGCTGGGCACATGGTAAGACTGCTCTCCCCATCCCATTCTGAGGGAAGGTGAGGCTGTGCGACTTGCTTTGACCAATGGGAGGGGGGCAGAACCAAAGGGTGCCAGTTCTGCGTGGAAGCCGGGAAGAGTGGGAGTGCCACTTGCCACTTTCCTTTCCCTGCCTTGGTGGCTGTGGAATCACATGGCAGATGGAGCCTCTGTCGGCCTGCAGATACAGAGACCCTGCCGTCCTAGGTCCGACATGTGCCAGGAGTGGAAAGTTGACTTGGCTTTGGTAGGCCACTGAGATTTAGGTGGAGATTGGCTTTTCTGCAGCAAAACTTAGTCCATCCTGATGGATTTCAGGGGCTGTGCAGGCAAGTTAAGTATGAGAAGGGATGGGTTTCAAGCATGTGCAATGGTGAGGGAGTGTGTCTGATTGAAAATTGCAGGTCCTACCCAAAGACATTCAAATGCATAAGTTTTAAAAGCACCCAGCTGGCCCGTCACACCCATCTGCCAGTGACTTAGATTGGGCCAAGGGGCATGGCTGACTTTCCTGTGGCCCTGGGCATGGAGGGTGTGGGCATCTGCAGGGGCCCTCCCGCAATGTGAAGAGTAATTTTAGGATGCGCACACAGGGCCATGGTACTTTCCCCACTTTGCAGAAACCAAGGCCCAGAGAGGAAAAATCACTCGCCTAAGATCACACAACCAGCCAAAGGCCAGCAAAGGACCAGGACTCCCTCTCTGACCACAGAGGCTGGGTCTGATGCCTCCGCAGACGGAGGACGGTGTGATGCAGAGCACACATGGCCTTTCCTTCCCGATTCCCAGGCCACAACATGGGTGGGTGGGTGGCTCTCAGGGAGTCCCAGGCACTGAAAGGCAAAGCTCTCACTGATGGACTCTGTGCCGGGTCAGAGCGGGAGCTGATCTCCCTGGGGGCCTCGTGGGGAGCTCCCGCCCAGCTCAGGTCTCCTCAGCCTGTCTTCGAGGCCACCGGAAGCCCGTTCCCTGTGATTAATGAGCACTTCCCCTCCTTCGGGCTGCGCTGGGGGACAGATGGGATGTGGCTTTGGCCGTTGTGGGTTGTGCTGGGGTTTGGGGAGCCTTGGAGCGTGGGCTGCAGCTGTTTACTTGGCAGGGCCTTGCTCGCAGATGTGAGGCTGCTGGGGTGGGTGGGGATGCTGATGGGTGGGTGGAACTCAGAGTGAAGCCACCGCCATTGCCCCTCTTCAGGAGGATCCCGCGCCTTGGCCTGCGTGCTCCCGAGAGGAGAGGAGAGGAGAGGAGAGGAGAGGACTCACACCCTTTGCCCTGTGTTCAGAGCTGTTTTGTTGTTCTCAGAACCACCCCTGAGGGTGGCCCCACTGCCCCCAGCTGTCGCCAGTTATAGGTCCAGTTTCTTTCTGTCCCTGCACCTCCTGGATGCTGACCCCAAGGCCCCTTTTCCTCTGGCCAGTGTGGTTTTGGTTTTGGGATTGAAGCAACATTGGGCTCAGGCCCCAGATCCAATTATCCCGGGCAGTGGAATCCAGAGCTGGGAGAGGCCAGGCTTGGAAGGGCTTTCAGCTAATGGAAAAATGGAACTGCGGGCTCCTCCCTGCTTAGCTCATCTCAGGGGACGGGCAGGCCTGCCTCTTCCTAGAGTGCAGCCATGGGTTTCCAGGATGTGAGCTCAGCCAGAGGGGAGGGTGGGGGTCCTTTCCCACCGATCGCAGACACTTGTCTGCTCCTGGCCCAGAGGAGCCTGCCAGGCCCTTTTCAACCGGGGACAAAGGCTTGTAAGGCATGTAAGCCTGAGGCTTCTCGAGTTATTGGCTGAATGTGGTGGAGTGGAGAGTAGAACAGGTGCTCATACACTCCCTCCATACTGAATAGTTTTGTTGATGTGAGTAATTCACCCATTCCTTCTTCTTTCATCCTGCCAAGCTCCATCCATCCTTCCATTAATTTATCCATCTTCCATTCAAGTCATCTATTTATCCACCCATCCATTACATTGTGTCTCTATTTATCTCTCCATCCATCCATCCATCCATCCATCCATCCACTATTCACCTACTCACTCACCTGTCAACAGATAGTCATGGAGCATTCTCCTTGCCCGGCACTGGGTGAGGTCCTGAGGATAGGCTGGTAGGCTGGTGTGTCCTTCCCAGGAGCATCCACTCACTCATTCCTCTATCCCCAAGGTGTTTACTGTGCTCCTATTATGCACCAGGCACCATGGCTAGAGGGTATACAGTCCCTAAGCTCAAAGGGTATCTGTAAGGATGCCAACTGGGGGCTTTCTTTCCTCCTGCCAAGCTCCATCCATCCTTCCATTAATTTATCCATCTTCCATTCAAGTCATCTATTTATCCACCCATCCATTACATTGTGTCTCTATTTATCTCTCCATCCATCCATCCATCCATCCATCCATCCATCCATTCATCCCTCTACAAATTTTAGGTGAGAACTTGCACTGGGCCAGGCCGTGTGCAGGTTGCTAGGATGTAGAGGTGAACAGGTCACCATCTCTGCCCTGAGAGCCCGCCAAGCGTTCCCAGTCTAGTGCCCAGCTATTCAAATAAACACCAGTGTCTCTTCAGCAATATCACATTGTAATGAATGCGAAAGTGGTTTCATGAACCCGGAGGATTAGCTGACTCCAACTCGAGTGATACCTCCTAAGGACACTTTCTCTGATTCCACCATGTGACATGGGAATCTGACAGGCAGAGAAGAGGGCATTTCTGGCAGATGGACCCGGCCTTGCCAAGGCCAGAGCTCTGCAAATGCATAGCACGTGCAGGGGACCATGGCCCTGTGGCTGCCGGGGTGGGCGGAGGAGGGGAGCAGTGCTCAGGGCCAGGTGGTGGGGTCTTGGATGCCAGGTTAAGGCTGTGGTTGTCCAGGCACCAGGGACAGCGGGGAGCAGAGGCCAGGCCTGATTAGATGTGTATTTTAGGAAGAGCAACTGGCTGCATTAGGTGTTTATGAGGCGGGCGTACTTGGGTTTGGATTCAGCTCTGCTACCTTCTGATGTTGTGACCTTGGGCAAGCAAATGAACCACTCCGAGTCTGTCCTCTTCTCCAAAATGGACGTGGTGCCCTGTGCTCACCGGTTCGTTGGAAGGTATAAAAGAGGTCTTACCTGAGAAGCACCTGCACAGTTCCTCACACACAGTCGATGCCAGTGGCCACCGTATCCTGGGCTCTTCTGGGACCAGCTGGATGGAAGCTGGGTTCTCTGCTGCTGGTTCCAACTCACTGTGTGTGTTTGGACCAGTCACTTAACCTTCCCGGGCCTTCGTTTTCTTATCCACATTATGGCCTTGAAAGTAACATTTGTAGGGCTCCTGTGAGGAGTGGGCAAGATGGTGAGTGTGCCTGGCAAGTGGGCTGGGCGCAGACACAGTGGGGTTATGAGACTCAGAGGACCAGTGATGCTCCAGCTTGGGACTAGGGCCTGGACCAGTGACCTCAAGTGCTCTGGAACAGGGCCACCCGAAACTTCCCACCCAGGAGTAGCTCCCTCATCCCCGCCCTGCCCTGCCCTGCCCCGCTGCTCCGAGGAGATGGCTCTTTGGCTCTGGGACTGTAACTGCTAATCCCGGCAGCATCGGGCTAAGGCGAGACCCAACACGTTCATGGCTCTCAGCAGCTTGGTTTACCCAGAGCTGCGGCTCTGTGCCATCCCTCCCGCCACTGCCCACTCCCAGCTGCCTGGCACAAAAACACTGACCTTGACTCCTACCTGACTCTGGATCCTGATGGGCCAGGGGGGAAGCCAGGGAAAGATGTGTCCAGGGAAGAGGCACGCCCACAGGACCCACTCCACCTGCCTTTCTGTGTGGGGCCGGGAAGGTAACAGAGGTTCTCCTCTCATGTGTCACTTGGTCTCTGGGAGGCCTCAGTTAGCTCATCTTCAAAATGGGGTGATGACGCTCACCTCCCAGGTTTCATCTGGGGTCAGGAAGGATAGGGAAGGGTCTTTGTAAGGTGTGACTCACAGGCAGCCGATGCCTCAGGGCAGAGTCGCCTGGTTCCTGGTCTTGTTCTCAAGGACAATAGTGCCCTTCCATGGGAGCCCAGGGCAGGCAGGCCAGGCCAGCAGGCCAGGATGATGGCTGCATGGGGAACACTTTCTAGAAGGAAATGAAGGGTTCTGGGGAGCCAGGATCAAGGAAGCAGGGAGGCAGGGGCTGTGCGGGAGCTAGCTCTGTGGTCTTGGCCGAGACAGGATTCTCATCATGGATGTGGACAGTCCCCTGACGGCTGTGACTCTCCTCCTCCCGCCTCTGCTCTGGCCACAGTTCCCGCAGCCTCGCAGCTGCCAGGGGACCCATGAGCTCTCAGCCCCTCACCTGGCAGAGCTGGGACCAGTGCCCGACTCTGAGAGGCACCAGCAGCCTGCGCTGGGGATGACACAGGTGGGCAGCCCCTTGGCAGTCACATCTGCTGGAAGGACAGAGAGTGGGGTCCAGGGGCTGGTTTATCCATGGGCACCCCAAACCCTATAGTTTCGATCCTTCCAAAACTATTCAGATACCTGAAAAAAAATCATTGACTTCAAAAAATGACTGCAAAACCAAAATTAATTGATGTTTAATTGAATATGTGCGAAACGTTATATCATGTCAACTTGTTAAAGTCAACTCATCTCAGCGCCTGTGAGGTTACATGTAAATGAGGTTTCAGGGGGTGCAGATGAATCCTGATGTGTTCATTCTGATGTGGTTTGACATTCCAGAGTGAGAGGGCTGGGGAGGGAGGGGGCACGCTAATACTTAAAAACAGCTCCATTAGGGTGCTGTGGGGTGGGTGCTGACCACCCACACCTGCTGGGGATGCTCTGGAGAAGCTGAGCACTCCCAGCACCCACAAATGGATAAGGTGACCTCCATAGAGCTGTTGGAGCCCCCTGTTCTAGAGTTTCCCTAGACATACAGTACGTTCACAAAGCACTGAGTATGCTCTGTGTGCCCTGCCTGTCTCCCAGGGCAGGGATGCAGATGGGGTGAGGCCAGACAGCCAGAAGAGAGGAGCTGGGGGAGCCTAGACTTGGCCTCCGTAGCCCAGGCAGCCCCAAGGGCTCATGGGCAGAGCTGCTGGGAAAGGGACCACCAGGTTTAGGTGACTGTGAGGAAGGATGACAGCTGTCCTGCTAAAGAGACTTGCAATGGGCTCACTTCTGCACAGCCCAGGCCATTTACACAGCATTTTTCAGTCCTGGATGGTGTTTTCTCTTCACGACAGTGTTAGAAGGTCAGGATCAGTTTAACAGACTTGGGCAATGGGGCCAGCGAGGCTCCAGAAAGTTGCATGAGTCACCCGTTCTCTGTTGAGAAAGGACATCTCTGGGACTAGCGCCCAGCCCTCCGACTCTGGGTTGGACAGAGCTCCGCTGCTCCACCCTCCCTTATGCCATCCTCCGGAGGCAAGTTGGCAAAAACATGGATCATTCTGGAACTCTGCATTTGCATGTGGCTTCGCCTCCACTCTCTGACGCGGCGACTCTGACCTTTCTTCACCAGCTGCCATGACACAGCGTCTGTTGGAGATGGTTAGTGCCCGCAAGTGCCAGGGGCTCCCGCGCACTTCCTGCCCCCTGTGCTGAGACTTCCCGGTCCTGGTTCTGCCCAGTGTGTGCTGAGCAACAGCGATGTGTTACTTCCAGGCTGGCAGATGCCAACTTACCCCGAAGCTAACAACATGTGGGCTCCGGCGCTGTCACTTGTCCGGGCCCCTCCCGCTGGGAGGCCATGGCAGTCTATTTTTGTAATTCCTGTGTACAGTGTTGGAGCCGCTGTGGCATTCTGCATGGGTAATTTTGTATAGCTTTTCTTAGAGAAGGCCCTTACATTGTGTAAGTTTCAGGCCCACAAGCCCTGGATGTGCCCACGGCTGCTGCAGTTGATTGACGCATACCTCTGCCATCGCCTTCTCCGACAGGCTCTCGAATCTGCCTCAGCCCCACCCTGGGAAAGGGGTGAGGCCGCAGCTTTGGAGACCAGAGGGAGCTGGGCAGGAGGTGGCTGTGTACTGGGTGCTGGGTGTGCGCCTCCTGGGCTGCCAGGCAGCAGCTATTGGAGTGTCTGAGGAAGGCATGGGCTGTGAGCCAGAGCTAAGGGCAGGGGCAGCTCCTGCTGCTGTCCTTAGGTGGTGCCTCACACACTGCTCTGTGCACAGCACAGCATTCATTCTTCCACAGTGAACAGGAACAGGGACATGTGGGCGGTACGTTGTGTGCACCTACACATGTTCTTGACTACACACGCTATGCCAGTGGGCGTGCCCACCATCTTATCTGCCATGGAGATACTTAACTAGAGTGTCGGGAGGGCCAAATGAAACAAAGGGCAGCAGAATGGCACTTGACACAGGACATCCACTGTAGTTGCTGTTATATTGCGCTTGCTTTTGTTGTAAATATGTGCGCAGTTTGCTGGCTCTGGGGTCAGCCAGGTCCGGGCTTTAGAATTGGCTCCAGTTTCTTCCCTGGTGATGCTCTCCTCTGGGTTGTCTGCAGGCTCCATCTCTCCCTGTGCTGGTCCCCAGCTGACCAAGCCAAACTGGTCAGCAGTGCTTAAGCCCCAGTGGGTCTTCTTCCTCGCAGCCTTGGCTGGCCTCCGAGGCTCCTGCCAGCTGGGCTGGCCTCTAACTTTACCTGCT
>NW_006284436.1:638181-666342 GCF_000327345.1 Myotis davidii
AGTGGGGCAGTGAAGGAGGCAGAGAAGGGAGGGGAGGGGAGGAGCTAGCAGAGATGTGACCGCACAGTCTTAGCCCATGGGGAGCTCTCGGGTGTGAATTGCACCAAAGATTTGTCTCAACTTGAAGCAGGGGGCGGGGGTTGGGATTTAAACTCCAGCATTCATAAGTCATGGGTGGAGGGCTGCCCCTTGGGGGGATGGGCAAATTCCCAGGCAATTCTGTGGAGAAGGGTGCTGTGTGCAGTCAGCGACCCAGCCCTCAGCAGCCGGGGATGGATGCACAAGCAAGAGGCTATGAGTGGGGATTCTTCCCAGATTCAATTCTGCTTGGCTTAATGAACATCAGACTATCTGGGCCTACTGTGTGCCAGGCTGGCGAGGGTGTAGGCAGGCTGAGTGTCCATAGATACCAGGTTTGTCTGGCAGGGGCTGCTGTTGCTTCTGCTGAGCCTTCCACGTTCACCCACGTCTGATCCCTGGGCGGTGCTTCTTTGCTCCAAGACCTGCCCACGGCCAAGATCACGAGGGCTGAGCTGTGCGAAGGTGTCTGCTCCAGAGCAGAGGCAGACAACCTGGAGCGTCTTCTGTTACCGAGGGAGCTCGCTTTCTTCAGGGTTGGTGGGGGAGGTGGAGGAAGGGGCTAACACGTAGGCATGCTTTTCCCTTTTGCAAACTTTCCAAGCCAAGCAGAGGAGGCAGCACAGAGAAACCTCTCTTTCTTGCCCTCCACCACCCACTCCTTCCCTGCTGGGCCCTCTCAGCTGCAGCCCCAGCCTTGGAGCTACTGCTGGAGAAAACAGAAAACCACAGCTATGAGGCCCCAAACAGGCCTGCATCGTGTTTACGCAATGACAGAGGCCTGGGCCCAGCTCCAAGGAGGCTGGGACTCCAGCGGCAACTCAGACAGCCCTTCCACATCCAAGGCTGTGCTTTGGGGGCCGCGAGGGCTGAAAGGCCCTTGGCGGTCACTACCTGCAAGTCTCTCATTTCATAGGGAAGCCCAGAGACAGTGAGCGAGATGGCCAAGGTCATGCTGAACACTGAGGTCTGGTCTGAGAAACAGGGAAGGGAGGGGCGGAGGCCAAGGTCCTTGGGGGGTGGGGTAGGGGGGGTGGGGGGGGGGAGGGGCTCATTCAGGTTGACAGGAGGCTGCTCTAGGCTCCTGCCCCTTCTCCCCTCTGCAGACTCAGCTGCTGGCTTTCACCTGAGGTCACTGTCACTGGTCAAACAAAGAAGCAATGCAGAGGAGGCCAGGCCTCTGAGCTGCCCTACAGGAGCTCTACCTGCTCACGCTCACATCTAGGAGAGTGCAAAGTGGGGAGACCTGGAACCTCCCGCCCTGAGGGACTGGAAGCTCAGAGGCCTGGGCTCTGCGGGGAGTCACTCTGGGCACTTCTCTCCTGCAGCTCACAGGTCCGACCTCGTCTCCTGTTTCTGTACAAAACTGAGACCAGCTTTCTCCTTTCCACCTTCACACTGGTCATCGTGGGCACCCACCTCTCCTTTCAGTGTCTCTCACACTGAGGAGGAGGAGGGACAGCACCCCTCTCCTTCCCCTGTCTATTCTGATACCCTAACAGTGGCTCCAGCTACTTGGATCCCTTTCTTTTGCAGCACCAACCTCTTCCTACCTTCTGCCCGCAGACCAAGTCAATTCTGAGGCTGCCACCTCAGCCCTCTTACTGTTCCCACTCTTCCAAGAGATTTGTGGCGAGCCACGCCTCACACCTCTGCCAACCAGCCCTTTGTGTCCACTCTGCTCCAGTGGCTTTGAGGTCGCCAATGAGTTGTCAAAACCGAGTCCTATCCCATTTGATCTCTGTCCTGTATCTGACACTGTGACCCCCCACCCCAGCCCTGCCCTGTCATCAGTCATACTCCCCTTTTTTGGATCACCTACTTGATCCTTCCTCAGTCTCCATCAATTCCTGCTTCTCGGTCTGATGCCCCAAACTGGCTCTTCTTCCACGGTCTAGCCTGGGCCCTTTTGCCTAGGAAGTGAGTGTGAAAGGAGAACTTTGTTGCTGGTCATTCAGCTGAAAATGAGACCCTCAGAGCACCTCTCAGTCCTCTGCCCTAAATCTCCATGGACTACTGCCGATGGGGACCCCCTGCCTGGGACATCCCCCAAGTTCTAATTAGAATCAGCATCTCCTACATCAAGCTCATCATCGTCTTCTCACCAATCTCCTCCACTCTTGGTTGAAAGCATCACTTGCCAAAGGAAGAAATCTGGGTTTCATTCTTGTGATGGGCCGAATCGTGCCTCTCCCCACTCCACGATATTGACACCTTAATCCCTTTGCAGATGAGATTAAGCCCAGGATCTGAGGTGGGGAGATCATCCAGGATTACCCAGGAGAGCCTGATGTAGTTGCACATCCTTCTAAGAGGGAGCTGGGGGGTCAGAGTGAGTGCTGGCTGGAGGGTCGGGGTGAGTGCTGGCGATGTGACCAGGGAGCAGGGGTTGGAGTCACACAGCCACAGGCTAAGGGCTGCTGACAGTCACCAGAAGCTGGAAGAGGCAAGGAATGGTGTCTCTTCTAAAGACTCCAGAAGGAATGGGCCTGCTGACACCTTGATTTTGGCTCCGGTAGACTCATTTTAGACTTCTGGCCTCTAAAACTGTACATTTGGATAAGCTGTGTTTTGAGCCGGTGAGTTAAGGGCATCTTTTAGAGCAGCCGCAGGGACTGATGGGATCCTGATGCTGCTTCTGCATCACTGGCCACACTCATCAGGTCCCCAGTCCTATCAAGTATTTCTCCGAAACATCTTCCAGGTCTTCTCCCTTTCTCCCAGCAAGCCCAGGCCGTCATCCCTTCTCCCAAGGGTTTCTGGAATGCTCTTTCAGGTGATCACCTGTCTTCCTGAGCCACCCTCCCATTGTTTCAAGAGTTAGGGCCTGACCTGTGTTTTATGGAGAAGGTGGTCCCCTCTCCTGCAACCTTGATGTATGGGCTAGAGGAGGCGGCTGTATTCCAGCTATTGGGAGCCATGGAAAGTGCTCCATGGTCAGCCCTAGCCTCTCTCCCCCACCCGTATTCCTACCTCACACTCTGCCGTGTAGCCACATTCGGCAACAATAGGAGACGCTTCGCTTGGGAAGTTGCCACTCCCTAAAATACTCCTCCGTGACTTCCACCCACTCTTCAGGAGTCTGAGCCTTCGCTGGGCCCCAGCTTTCTCATCTTTACCATTAAGGGGCTGGTCCAGATGAGCTCCAAAGCTCGGTGGAACTCTTTCGTCTGAATAATTGAACTGAGGGGATGTCATTGACCACTAGTGCTCACAGGTATCTCACGCCTTTTAACCCTCCCTGTTTGGGGATGGGTGGTGTCTAATGGTCTGTGTTCCTTAATGCTGCCCTTTCTGAGTTAGCGGAGTGTGCATACGTGTACTGCATATGTGGCCATGTGCTTGCGTGTTTTAGGGGGAACAACAGAATTTTAAACAGTTTATTAAAGAGCCGCTAAGGGTGCCTTGGCTATGAAATTTCTCCAGGAAAAAAAAAAATCTCAATTTTGACGATTTAAGTGTTAATGATTCAAAACCATATGGATCACATTTCCCTCCCACCGTATGGTTTTTAAAAAGTATCAGTGAGACTGCTTAGGGCAGAAAGCATTTATGGTTCCACCGATCCTGCAGCACCGGGAGGGCTGCTCAGCCGGTCTGAAGGAGAGAGGCAGGCGGGAGGGCCAGGAGTGGGCTTTCCCGGGTGCTCTCCACCGTCTCCAGGGAGAACCGCCCTGGCGTCTGGGGAGCGCTTTCAGCACACGGCTTGGTGGGAAAGGCACGCTGCATCCCGGTGGGGTTTTTGCAAAACCTCCAGAACTAATTTTAAAATGACTTGGGTTTTGGCAGACTGAAGAGGTGTTAACTCAAACCCGGGTGTATTTCAAGGGAAATGTAATTAGAAAAATGCTCTCCCAGTTAGCTGTGCTGAGCAATAAAGATTCTTGTTGGAGAACTGTTTGGTGAGATAGAAACATGCTCCATCGGGGTCAATGTGCCGATGTGCACGTGGGCTCTCCTCCTCCGTCCCCCGCCGGGCCCTGAGGACCCAGGCCCAGGTTCTGGGGCCGTCAAACCCAATGGGAGAGGGACACAGGCAGGGCCCATGGAGGGCGCCTGCCATCTCCTCCAGGCCGCGGCTGAGCCGGTTAACACTGGTCTCCTTCATGAACCAGAGTGGGGCAGAGCAAAGGGACTTGGCTGATGACAGAGGCAGATTTTGATCGATATGAATTCCTGGCCTTAGCCCCTTTCTGGGCCAATCGGATGATTCTGACAATTGGCTAGATTTGGGAGACTCTGCCTTATGGGTGAAGTCCCACCTTCCAGCACGACAATCCAGACCCTTCTAAGGAGGTCTTACTCCCCCGCTAACTTTGTCTTTCTTCCCCTCCATCACCTTCTCTTTGCTAGTAGCTCTTCTACACTCTCCATGGCCACACTTCTCTGCCCCTGGCCCCATCCCTCTGCCTGGGACACCTTTGTCTCCAGGAGGACAAGGCATCCGCACGGACACAGCAGACATTCAGCGTCCCCGTGGAGAAGTCCCGATGGGAACTTGTCCCTCTTTTTATTTTGGCCTTTAGCATAGTAGACACACACTTCTGACCACACTGCCTGGGCAGTGAATACTGTCTCCTCATTGGGCCTGAATCTGGGCTCTGGCTTTTAACTCCTGTGGGCAAGTGACATGTCAGAATTCTGTATGCAACATGGCCTGGGACTAGCATGGGGCTTGACATGTGGTTAAGTACTCAATACATGCGGAGAATAGGATAAACCTGAAAATTTCTAACATTATTTTTGCCATCTATTCATCATTCACTAATCCACCCATCCATTCACATATCCAACTACCCTCTATGCATTCATCTATCCTTCAAACCACCCACCACCCATGTATCCATCCATCCACCCACCCACCCATCCCATCTACCCATTAAACACACATTCAACAGATGGATGCTTTCTCTTTAATCACACTGCATTTAATATAAAAATGATCTTAGAATTTTCCAAACCCTTAGACTCTACTAGCATATTATAGCAAACAACAAAGACCACCCACCCAACTTTATCTTACCTTAGTATTATGCCAAGGGTACTTCAGATTTTTTAAAGAGTCAAAACACTATAGATATGGTTAAAGTACCATATGTGAGCCTCCACAACTCTGCCCCCTCCTCCTCCTTCAGAAATGGCATCTCTCATTCTCATGCATTTTGTATTTATTTTTTTGCCGTGTATTTATATGTTCATAAACAATACATAGGTTGGTTTTCAGGTTTTAAAGTTTTACTAAAGTATGTCTGACTGTATGTGCCATTTTATAACTGATTTATTTTTGCTTATTCCTATGACCCCACTGCACTTTTTACACCCATCTCCATGAAAGCAATTAGCTTGTCAGACGATCATCGTTGTCTCTCCAAGTGGGTTGCAAGCAAGCTCCTGGCGGTCAGGGAGCTCAGCTTTACCTCACCACTTCCCCAAAGCCTGGCCTGGTCTTGTTGGTTGGCCGCTTGGATACCGGGCAAACTTTTACTGAATGCCAACATGGTACCAAGCACTGTGCTCTCTGAGGGCACCCAGATGTGATTCAGCCTCAGCTTTAGGTCCCAAGGGGTCATAGACTGAAAGATCGTACAGATGATGAGCCAGGCTCGAGGCAGCAGGGGTCTACAGAAATGCACGGGAGAGGCTGAGGGGTGGCAGGGAAGGGCTGTTAAGGGTGAGAGGAGGTGAGCACTGGGAAATGAGAAGGTGCAGTCGGGTGAAGAGGGAGTAGAACATTTGTGGCAGAAGATACAGTGCTGGTGAGACTTGGTGGTGGAAAGCCACTTGCTTCTGTTACTTTGCCTTCGAGGTGCTTCCATTTACTCACTTAAGACTTGAGTGCCCTTTTCGGGTAAACCTGCCTTTGGAAGCTATGTTTCATTCAACCACGTATGCCTCCAGCCATCCAGTCAGCACCTACTATGTGCCAGGCTCTGTGCTCATGCTAGGACCCACCAGTGAGCTGTAGGGATGAGTGGAAAGCGAGAGAGACAGCAATGCAAACAAATAAGAAAATGTCAGCTGGTGAGCATTCTCCATACAGAGGCCTTAGAGCAGCGGTTCTCAATCTGTGGGTCGTGACCCCTTTGGGGGTCGAATGACCCTTTCACAGGGGTCGCCTAAGACCATCAGAAAACACATATATAATTATATATTGTTTTTGTGATTCATCACTATGCTTTAATTATGTTCAATTTGTAACAATGAAATTGAGGGTCACCACAACATGAGGAACTGTATTAAAGGGTCACGGCATTAGAAAGGTTGAGAACTACTGCCTTAGAGGATCTCATGGATGTGTGAGTCACAGACAAGGTCCGTACTGGGCAGTGGGACGTCCTCTATGAGGAAGGGGTACTTCACCTTGAGGCGAGACTGATGAGAAGGAGGCAGCCAGGAAAGAGCAGGGGTGAGCAGGCAGGAGGGAGAGGATGGGGCTTGTTCGAGGGGAGGAGTGAGGCCCCTGTGTCTAGAGCGGGGCCAGAGAGAGAGCAGTGAGTTGCAGGCAGCTATCAGATTGCTTATGGGGCAGGTAAGGGGCTTGTGTTTTATTCTAACCAGATGAGGAGACCTCAGAGTGTTTTAAACAGAAAAGTGACAGTCTCCAGTTACTTTTAACATGAATTAAAGTAGGGGCCCGAGAGCTGAAGCTGAAGGTGGGTCCAGGTCAAGATGCCTTGGCTCAGCCCTGGTTGTTGGCAGCTGAGAGCGAGAGAAGAGGCGTTGAGGTTGTTTTCAAGGCAGAGTTGATAGGCCTTGCTGCAAGGATGGATACAGGAGGAGAGCTTGTGACCTTGAGTTTCTGGGTGAATGATGAGAGAAGTGTTTGCTGGGGGAGGAGCAGAAATGGAAGCGGGTTGCGGGGGAAGAGTCTGCTGTGGCCCCATTGACTTTTAAATGCCTTTGAGACACGGAGCAGAGCTGCCAATCAGGCGATTCACATTGTGCTGAATCAGCCCGTGATCCAGGGAACCTGGTCCCTAGAACCCCTTACCAACTCAGGGTCTTGGCCACTGGAGGGAGGCGGCACTTTGGGTGTGTCCTTCCAGTAGGATGACACCTGCCCCGGGGGTACAGCTTACAGCCTCTTCCTCAGCCTCCCTGCGCCCCTTCTGGAAGCTGAGCAGGGTGGGGATTAATGTGCCCACTTTATATCTGGGAGGTGGAGGCCCAGTGAGGGCAGGGACTGGTCGGACCACCCAGACACAGGCAGGACCCCACTCCCTTGCCCCAAGCTTGCATTCTCCCCACCGTGACCCCCAGGCCACCAAGCTGCATTCTCCCCATGTGACCCCCAGGCCACCAAGCTGCATTCTCCCCATGTGACCCACGTTTGCATTGTTGTCTCTTTCGCTTCCCACTCGTCCCTACGGCCTCTGTGTAGCTGGTGACTGGGGGCAGCTGCTCTGGTTCTTCCTCTGTAAACTCCCTCTTTGTTTCCAGGATGTACCTGAGGTCACAGTGGCTAAAGGATGCCAGTGCCGGGCTCACGCCCAGGGTTTCCTCGCATGGGCTCTGTGTATCTGACTCTCTGGGTCACCCGGTGGTGAGCACCATGACGTGCCACTCCCTCCACTTCGTGAGGGAAGGGCCACCAGGTCTGAGCTCACAGAGGGCAGGGGCAGGACCTGAAATCGGACCTCGCACCCATAGTGCCTTCAGTGCTCTGGGCCTGGGTTAAGTGCCGCAGAGTACTACGTACCTGGGAAGCAGCCCCCAGAATCATACCCATTTCACAGAGAGGGAACGAGGCTCTGTTCGTGCCATCACCTGCTCAGGGTCCCGCTGCGAGGAGTGGAACTGTGATTCAGACCCAGGTGGTCAGAGGGTGAGGCCCCCTCCCTTAGCCACCTCCTTGACAGCGGTGTTAAGTCAGCCAGTGGCTATTCATCTGTCGTGTTAGAGGTGGGGAGACTGAGGCCCTGTGTGTGGGCAGTTTCTGGCAGATGCACCCGGGAGCTGAGGATCCCAGTGGCCAAGACCCTGAGATGGTAGGAGCTTCTAGGGACGAGGCTCCCGAGGACATGGGCTGTCACCTGCCTGCTTGCGATAAGGCTGACAACATGAACAGCTGTGTCCCGGGGACACAGGAAGGGCAGACAGAAGACCCTGGCATACTGTCCGTGGCCAGATTAGCGGATGGCAGCGAAAGCTGATGCTCCTGGGCTGTGCTTCCGCCCGGGGGGAGCTGCTGACAGGGAAGGGATAGGGAGAGACAGGGCGCCTGTGCCCATGAGTGGTGGTGTGGCCGGCAGGGCCTGGCCTCCTCGCGGCTGCTCCTGCTTTGTCTCTAAAGCCAGGGCTGGTTGGAGTCAGCTCTTCCATCTGAGTAAATACTGAGACCTACTGTGCCTGGGACCTACCTGCCCTTCCCCAGCCCCAAAGCCCATCTTTCAGCGGGGTGCCTGCAGATGGGCCCGGAACAGCCTGTGGTCATGTCCCCTCCGGAGGGGACACAGCATTTTGGGAGCCAGCAGAGGAGCCTTTGAGGAAATGATTTCCAAAAGGAAGCCTGAACCATGAGTAGGAGCTAATCAAATAGAGAGAACAGCCTGGGCAAAGGCTCAGAGGCTGGTAAGCATGTCCTATTTAAGATGGAAAGAAACTGTTTTGGGTGGTTTTGTGTTTTGTTTTGTTTTTTTTCTATTGTGGCAAAATTCACATGACATAAAATTAACCATTTTGTATTGAAATAAAATTTGCATAATATAAAATATTAGCCAGAATACTGTGCAACCATTGGCTGCTTTCACCCTGAACTTGATGCTTTCATGATTCCGTGATTCCGACAGCAGAGGCAGGCGAGTCCTGGCAAAATGCATGTTGGCCACACCGGGTGACGTTGTTGTTATGAAAACCACTTGGAGGTAGATTTGACGTCTTCATTTGACAAATAAGGAGACTGAGGAAGACAGAAGCGATTTGCCTGAGGTCACTCAGCCTTGGCGGAGCCAGGACGGTCATGCAGGCATCTAAGGCTCAGGTCTCAGACCCTGGGCGTTCCCTATGTTGGTCTTCAGGTTGGTTACGAATTCAGATTTTGACCCTGGCTAGTGTGGCTCAGTTGGTTGAGCATTGTCTTGGACACCTAATAGTTGCTGGTTCGATTCCCGGTCAGTGCACATACCCAGGTTGCTGGTTCAATCCCTAATCAGGGTGGTGTGGGAGGCAACCAATCCATGTTTCTCTCTTCCTTTCACTTCCTCTCTCTAAAATCAATTAAAAATATATTTAAAAGAATAAAAAAATTCATATTTTAGGCTGGGGCCAGGAATCTGTGTTTCTCACCCTCTACCCCAGGATATGAAAATACCTCACCACAGTGCCTCAGGGAAGAGACAGTGGGGCCTGCTGGGCTCAGGCTCCAGGCGCAGGGATCTGGGGCCCAGCAGACTGAAGGTGGGCACTTCCAGGCATGCCAGCTGGTGGGCTGGCAGCTCGAGAGTGGTGGGTGTCTGGGGGTGGCAGGGAGGGCAGGTGGAGCGGCAGATTTGGCCCAGTCAGCTCCGGGACAAAGGCCTCTCCGCCAGCATCCCTGGGCGTTGGCCCCCCTGACAAATGGGCCAGGGCTTCTCTCATTCATTTGTGGAGTGGCGTGTAACAATAAAACGCTCCTTAAAGCTGGGACGTGGCATGAGTGACTGCTTTTCTCGGTTCTAATAAGGGTCATTAACTGCGTATGGAGAGGTTTTACAAACATTGGTTAAACTCCCTGAGCTTACTGTGCACATGGCACGCTGCTCCCTGAGATGTGATGTCGCAGCCAGCCAGAGCCAGCTGGGAAGGTAAAGACGGAGGCCCCGGGCCCCTGCTGGCCCTCCAGAGCCCCCACTCCCAGGCTTGCTGTGAAGTGACTCTGGGCCCGTGCACGCCTCTGAGTAGGGCAATGAAGGTTTGAATGAATGGGTGGTAAGTTGGTTGAAAGATGGGACTCCACCATTTCCTAAATCTGCACCTTTGGGCAATGCCTCTTCCGTCTCTGAGCCCCTGGAGAGAGGGAATAGTTCTTCCATGTTTCTAGGCAAAGATTTGGTGAAATCAAGCACACAGGCTTTCAGAAGGCTCACCCTCTCTCCCCCCCTCTTTCTTCTCTTGTAGGAGGTAGGGGCTCTCCCCTGAGCTCCAGAAGAAGGAGGGGGTGGAGCTGCAGGAACGTGGAGGAAGGAGAGTGAGGGAGCCTCCCTTGGAGGGAGAAGCAGCCCCAGCCAAGGCTGTGCCCGGGGGAGGAGCCGGCTGTGTCCGGCTACCTGTCACTTCATCCACTGTACCGTGTCCCGCTGTGCTCGGTGCCGATGCTCAGCAGACACCGTGTTTTGCTGCTTGTGACCTTGTGGACCATGGAAGAAGGTGGACCTGAGCAGGGTGAGAAGACAGCCGCGGTGGCTGCCGGTTTGGGAGCCAGGTGACAAGCAGCAGGGTTCAGCCAGCCCTACGGGGAGGAGGCTGCGCCCTGGACAGGCCCCCCTCTCCCACTGTGTGAGCCACGTCCCGTGTGGTTCAGGGTTCGGGATCTGGAGAAGGGTCTGTACCTTCCCTTATTCCCCACGCAGCATCCTGGGCCACGCACTTGAACTGGTTCATTCCTAGGACCCTTCTCTACCCAGGGTCCCCCTTCCTTCCCCTGCTCCCACCCCCTCCTGCCCCCCACCTCAGCCCCAGGAGCTCGGTTCCTACTTCTCTCTGTTCCCGAGGAAACGCAATTATGAGACCACAGACAACACCGGCCTGCTTATTTAGCCCATGTGCACAAGTGGCTACACCCCAGCCCAGCAAGACTTTCCACCAGGATGGCCAGGGAGGGCGTGGTGGGGCTGGGGTGGGGGATAGCGCTGAGACACCAGCTGGGAGCTTGAGAGGAAATTCTTTATCAGGAGACCCTGATGAAGCTGGAGCTGGGGTGACCGGGGGTGTGCATGGGAGTGGGAGTGGGTAAGCACGTGCACAAAGCACACTCGGTGAGTCTCGGAGAGAGGAGTGAGTGAACGCCTTTACTTATTATTATTTTAAATATATTTTTACTGATTTCAGAGAAGAAGGGAGAAGCAGAGAGAGACAAAACATCAATGAGAGAGAATCCGATTGCTGCCTCCTGCACACCCCTTACTGGGGACTGAGTCCAAAACCGGGGCATATGCCCTGACCTGGAATCAAACTGTGACCTCCTGGTTTATAGGTTGATGCTCAGCCACTGAGCCACACTGGCCAGACGTGGGTGAAAGCATTTAGATTCAATAACTGTGCTCCCAGGACCATCATGCACCAGAGGCTGCCCCGGGCACATTGACATCCTTTGGCATCGGGATCTTCCCCTGCCTCTCTGAGAGGAGTGCGCTCTGTTCCCATTTTGTACATGAGAAGAGTGAGGCATCAGAGGTCAAGTGCCTTCCCCGACCTCCCACAGCTGGCACCTCTCTAGTCACACCTTCTTGTGGTCCTGAGGCCGTTAGAACAACGTCCCAGCCGCTAGGCAGGTCGGGAAAGTTCGCGGTGCTTTCTGACCCTTTGTTCCTGCTGGCCCCTGCCAAGGACGGGTGCACCTCCATCCGGAAGCTTGGAGACCCCCTTCTAAACCTCAGATGGCTCCACAACTGGACTGCTTGTCCAGACCCAAGGGAATCCTCCCTTTGTGCTTGCACCTCCCCCTGCCTCCATGCTAGTACTTGCCACATTGCATTCGAAGGGCCCAGCCATGTCCCTGTGTCTGCCCTTGCCCCACAGACTCATGGGGTGTCCTTGCTGCGCCCATGGCTGGCTCAGGCTCTGAAATGTGGGGAGGTGTCCATAAAGTCTGATGGATAAATGAGTGACTGTGCCAGCCACCCCAGAACACATAAGGGTGCTCTGTGGGGAGGGGACTTGCTGCAGTAACCAGATGGTCAAGCTGGAGCACAACCTGGTCGCAGCCTGGTCCCAGCCTGATCCCACAATGCCTCACAGCTCCAGATGGGGCTTCTGTCCATGAGAACTACCTGCACAGTCCCCCGGGCTGGGTCCTGGAATTCACATGCAAATGAGCTGAACCACTACAATGCCTGTTCTTCCAAGGAGTGCAGGGTTCAGGGCTTAGAGGACAAAAACCAACCAAAGACACTATCAGCTAAGAACCTCACAGTCAGGAACCGTGGACAGATGGGGGAAACTGAGGCCAGAGGGGGAACTGGCTTACCCAGTGAGTGGGGCTGAGAGTACACCTCAAATTGCTTGTCACATGCACGCTAAGCCCAGTCTTGTGGCTGGAATCAAAGTCAGCAGAGCGAGTTGAGGTCATGCAGTGAGGGGAGGAGCAGGGGTGAGGTGGGCATGAGGCCACATAACGCTGTCGGCTTTTGCAGTGAAGGCCACTGGCTGCTTCGCTTAGCTGAATTTATTTCGTGATTTCCTCCTCAGTCAGCCGAACATGCTCAACCTCAGGCATCTCTTGTGAAGCTAGAAGGAGGGCAGGGGCGAGTTATAAGATTTCCTGTTAAAAGAAAAAGAAAAAAGTTCCTCCCTGCTCTCTCGCTCCTTCCCCTTCCCTAAGGGGAAAATATGGATTGGAGATGTTTTCAGTTGCAGCACTTCCTCACGGCTCCGATGGCTGTTTGTCTAGCTCCTCACGGGCGCTGTGAATTTACGGCTCAGCGTCTTGGCAAGTAGCTTCGGGGAGAATGATGGTGGAATTTTATTCTTGCTAATTTAAAACAATAATAATTGTTCACGCGTTAGGAAGCATTCCTATTAAATCAATTCAATCTTTTGGAACAACTGGAATACAACGAAGCCACGTTTCCCGACTGGGCCTCTGCTGGCTTTGTTGCAGCAGAGGGTGGCCGAGCACTGACTGCAGACCAGCCCCGTGCTCGGCACTGTGCACAGGGAAGGGGAGAAGGCACAACGAGGTGGGGACACGTGTGATCATTCTCCTGGGAATATGAGGACAGGGGGTGCACCACTGTAACACTGTGCTTCTGGGGACTGGCAGGCCTCCCCTGGGTGACCAGGTGCCCGGCGGGGTCTATCTACCACCAGGAATGCAGGAGGAGAACTGAGTTCTGAGGAGAGGTTGTGGGTCCACTTGGGCAGGTTTGTGTTCGGCGTGCAGCGACTGTGGGGGTGAATATGATGAAATCAAGCCCAGGATGAGGGTGGGAACTGACATAGGTGAGCAGAGACCCGAGTCAGACAGGAGGTGGGCAGTGGTTTGGCTCCTCAGAGAAGCCAGGGGCAGGAAAACTGAGACCTAACTCAGAATCGGTCTGAAACGGGAGAAGAAAATGAGAGATGAGAGTCCATCTCCAACTGCAGAACAAACCAAGGGGTCTGGCCGGGGTGATGAGAGCAGTCCGGATTGCTGGGTAACCTGCATCACTGGGTGAAGTTGAGCTCAAGGCTGTGGGTCTGTGCCGAAAGCTGGGTTATACTGTGTCATGCGTGCGTGCGTGCGTGTGTGCATGTGTGTGTGTGTGTGTGTGTGTGTGTGTGTGTGTGTGTGTGCTGTGGGGTAGACCAGATGCCCACGTGCAACTGTGACTCGCACAGGACAGCATTTGGAGAGGCTCATGCGTGGGGCCCAGGATCACCCAGGAGGAGGTGTCCAAGAGGCGATTGCATGGAACAATCTGATTCTTAGAAAGGTCTGAGCTGGTAGAAGGAAACTGAGTCATCCTCAGCGATACCACTGTGTCAGTCAGTGGTGCTTCTGGGTTGTTCTCTGAGGTGGGCATGCAGAACAGAGAGGTGGCTTGGGGGGCCTGGGACTGGAGGACTCTGTGGCTGGAGGACGTATATCCTGGTTTGCCAGGGATGGGCTGTGTCTTGTGTAAACATTAATAGTGCCCCCTTTCAGTCCCAAAGACCCAGTTTGGATGATAAATGAGATTGCTTATATCATCATGCATCTAAAACAAATTCAGCACTCTGTGGGTCTGCCCCTCTGACTGTCAACAAGCTTTTAAAAATATATATTTATTGATTTTTAGAGGGAGAGAAAGAGGAAGAGAGAAAGAGAAACATCAATGTGAGAGCAGAACATCAATCAGCTGCCTCCTGCACACCCCCTCCTGGGGATTGAGCCCTCAACCCAGGCATGTGCCTTGATGGGGAATTGAACCAGTGACCTTTCAGTGCCCTGGTGATGCCCAACCAACAGCCACACCAGCAGGGGTGTCATCCAAGCTTTGGCTCAGAGAACCTCTCTGCCTTTTCTCCCAGAGCCAATCTTCATTAGCTTGGTGACCTCTGCCTTTCTGAATCTCAGTTTTGCAAAATAGATTCATATAAGTAACATACGTGTCTATTTCCCATAGTTGTTAAGACACTGCATGGGTGAGAAAGATTATTGTAAGTCCCCAAGGGCTCTACAGGAGACCGTGACCTCTCCGTCTCTGTCTGTGTGTCTCTCTGTTTCTTCTCCTGCTCAGAGGAAGCCAGCCCCTGGCCCAACCCCAAGGAAAACATGATGACACATCCAGCAGCATCCCAAGAATCATGAGGAAGAGGGAAAGGGGCTTGACTCCCCCCGCCCCCCCTCCATCCCTTGAAGCCAGGCCACCATGGCTGGAGGCAGGGAGAGTATATTGACTACGCTGGGACTGAGAGCAGTGACTTCCCTCTCCTCTTCTGCCCCTTTCCTCTTTGTTCTGAAGATGCTGGGGCACTCCAGAGTCTCAGAATGAAGACAAATCTTAGGGGGCCTGGGCTGTGAGGACCCATAAAAGGGCTCAGAGGGAGAAAGGGGTAGTGTTTACACTTGTGTCCTGTGAGGGCGTTTCCTCCTTCAGGTCTAGACCTGAGTCTACTGAGAAGGAGCACAGGCTCCATGATGAGAGATGTATAATATTTGGAAGGAAGGAGGTGAAAGTCCTGATTGTTCTGAGTAGTCAGACCACACGGGGGATGTTACATTTGCTCAGGATGATAATGAGACTAGAATCTTTCAAACTCAGTGTTTTGAAGAAACAGAGATATTGGTCTGGCGAAGACTTGGAGGCCAAGGACTCACCACTCTTGTAAGTAAGGGTGCATTTTCCTCTCTGGAATTGATGCCCAATGAATCAGGTGGCCCAAGGGGTAGTGAGTTTCTCATCCCTGGAGGAATAGGAAGAATGATTGCCTAACTACTTGGTGGGGGTTCCACAGTTGACTTTCCAGGTCCCTCCCAGCCAGGCCTGGCCTCCTAGGACTCTCCCAACATCAGCCCCTGCGTTTGGCAGCCAGCTGCCTCTGCGTGAGTCAAAGCCCGCCCAGCTCTGGCCTGCTCACTGGGCGGGGCTCCGAGGGAGCAGCCAAGGCCTCCCACTCTTGCCCTACAGGGCCACTGCATCCGCTGCCTCTGGGTGCCTCTTGCAGCCACCACCCTCCTGGAGTCAAGAACTGAATGCATTGGTTAAACAAGGAAAAGGCAAAAACTACACACACATACAAAGAAAGGGAGGCCTAGTTTGAAACGAGGAATGCTGTTTTGCTCTGGCTTTCTATCATAAGCCCATGGAGATGAATATTCTGACCTAATAATCAAAACAGGCTGTAATTGCAAACAGACTCTCAAGGCCGCGTGACCAAGGAGAGAGCAGATGAGATACCTGCTGAGCATAGCAGGCCCACCCCACCAGCTCTCCTCCCACCCGTGGTGGATCGATGCTGCTGTCCAGCCGCGTACAATTTTGCTGGCCTCACTCAATCGAGCCCTGTTCACGTCCTGCCTCCTCCAGTCCCCCAGACCCCTTTTGCAGGAGGACCTGTTCAGAGGAAGCCAGCCCCTACCCCACTCCAAGAAAAAGGCGATGAAACACCCAGAAGCATCCTGAAGGCCACAAGGAGGCGGGAAGAGGCTTTGCTCCCACCTTTTCCGAACTCCACCTGCTATTGGCTCTGGAAGATGTTCTCCTGGTGGGACCACAAAGCTGGAAGAGCTTCGGGTCCCCTCCCTGTTCCCACTTCCTTGTGTGTTTTGTTTCAGGCACACCCTCAGCTCAAATTTGCTTTGAAGGTCAGTAATTTCCACTTCTTTTCAAAACAACTGCACAGTTCTGGGACCCAAATGTTGTTTCTCTGCACTGAGGAATGGGTTTCCCTCAAAAAGTACATTCCAGAAATATCCATCCAGCAAGACAGCCAGGGGGGCAAAGGTGAACCAGACCTGGGCCTTGTTCCCAGATCACTCCCAATAGGAAGGACCCAACTGCCCGATGGAGGACAAGAGCACTGTTTGTCTCTTAGGTGCCGACCCCTTAGAGAGTTGGGGACCTTGAGAAAAGCATTCTTCCACTGGGTGGGAGGAAAGTAGCAAAGGATTTTGAGCTAAGTATTGAGCAAGAGAAGGACTGACGGAGAGAGATTAGGGAGGGCCTACCAGGTGGATGGAACAGTTTGGGCAAAGAAGGAGAGGCTGGATGAATTGATCACTGTTGGACCAGGAATTGAACCATGACCTCGTGGTTCACGGGTCGATGCTCAACCATTGAGCCACACTGGCTGGGTGAGTTGGCCATGTTTTTGAGGACTGTCTGGAGGTCTGGTGCGCCTGGTGCAGGGGCTCTTGACTTGGATGACAGTGGGGCCTGTGTGGGGAGATGACGCTGAAAGGTGTGTGGTTGAGACCACATTGTGATTGGCTTTGAAGAACTCTCTAAGGAGCTTGACTTCATCCCAAAAGGATTAAGGGCCCCTGGAGAATTAGAAGTAGAGCAGAGATTCAGAGATGCCCGTCTGGTGGTGATGTAGGGGATAGACAGAGGAAGGAGAGAGTGGAGACAGGGGCTGGTAGGAAGGGTCTGTATGAGAAGAAATGCAAGTCTGACACAGAGCAGTGGCGGTGGGAGAAGGAGTACCAAACTCTGGGACGCTTCTTCCCGAAAGGCCCTGACTGGGTCGGAGTCTTTGCTTCGATGCTGGTGGGATTGTCAAAGGGTCCTCAGGTTAGTGGCATCAGGTGTTGAAGGCCAATGTCATGACACCATGATTTTTTTTACCTTTTCATTTTGAAATAATTTTAGAGACACAGAAAGTTGCAAAATAGTGCAGAGAGGTCCTTCACCCAGCCTGGCCCATGGTTACATCTTAGAGAATTACAGACTAATGTCAAGAGAGACCAGAGCTCTTTGACCTTCAAACCCACCTTTCCCAGGCTCCTGTAGTATGAGCTGTGGCTTCTTAGAAGCACTGGGCTTCTCTAGGCACCGTGCTCTTCCCCTGGTGATGGAGAGTCTACACAAATCTGACAGGACAAGAGACCTCAGGAGACTCAGCTCCATTAGCAGGCAGGCCTGGAAGTAGTTGGGTGGTTTTTGGCTCAGAATCTGCAGGGCTGGTGAGGTGTATTGACTGAAACTGCATGGTATCAATCCTGCCTCAGTTGGCCTTTTGAGCACTCCTGCCTGAGCCCACCTCTGAACCCCAACTTACCTGGCTGAGCTGTGTCACCCCTCTCTATCTTAAACCAGTCACACCTTAAAGGGATATTCCTGCTCCCAGTGTCCACCCCAAAGCCCAGGCTTGCTCCAGAGACAACCCAGAGTGCATCATCATAGCCCAGAGGGTGCTGGAGTCGCCATCTTGGGAATGAGGACCAACCTCAACCAAGGCTAAGAGGGATGCATCCTTTTGACCTCTGCAGGAAGTCCCCCTGGATTCCACCTGCTCACCACTCTCCGGCCTTGCCCTCCTCCAGCCTCCTCGGCCCCCCACCCCCCGAGGACTGGCCAGCTGAGAAGACAGCCCCTCTAACACATTCTGCTGCCTTTGAGCTCTTCACCTGGGAGACGAGATGAAGGCCTGGGCTGGTCCTGGGCTGGAGGCAGGGCATCTGGCCCCTAGTCTGGCCCACCACAGACCTGCCATGTGACTTTAGGCAAACGACCAAACTCTCTACTGGAGCAGTCTCAACAGTAACCACACATGCTTGGGACCCTCCAGAAGTTATCCACATGAACACGTTTTGGAACGTAAAGTGCTATAAAAGTGACAGAACTCTGTGGTCCAGATATTCAATCCGGTGTTAATTCCCTTTCACAGTTTGAGTTCTACTGGTCACTTTCTTTACCCATGAAGGATAGTTAATGAAGCCATTTGTGGGGCTCCTACCATGTTCCAAGTATATTACCGGGAGAGGTTTTATAGCAGAAGGGACCGAGGCTCAGGACTTAGAGGCGAGTCTTCACTCAACAACCTTTGTAAAGCCCCCGCCACGGGCATTTTGTTAACTTGGACACTGGGCTTCAGACCAACTCCACCTTGCCTACAGCCAGATGGAATGCCAATGATGCTCCGCCCGCGGACTGCTGCGATGCCCACCGCAGTGCCCACCGCCAGCCCTCTTCCTGCTTGCTTTTGTGGACAAGACAAAGCCCTCCGAGGGCCGCTTCCCGCTCCCGTCTCTCCCCTGCGTTCTGGCTGACCTCGGGCTGCCACTTCCTCTGTCCCAGAGGCTCCCTTGTCTCCCCAGCCCCTGTCCACTTCAGGCAGATTCCTCAGCCTGTGTCTCAGTCCTCAGCTTACCCACTGTCGTCCCCACTCTGTCCCTGACTCTGCTCCCTGTGCCCTGGACACCCTGCAGGCCATGTGGCCGCGTGACTTTCTCTGCTCAGAGGGAATGCTGGGCCCGAGTCCCTCGCAGGACCCTGGGACCTGGGCTGGTCTTAATTCCCTCTCACCTCTGCCTGAACCCTGGTCCAGGGCCAGGACCCATCCTGTCCCTGAGCGGTGTGCACTCCGCCTGCGGGACGTTTCCAAGCTGCTTGTGTGGGAAGAGGAATGTGACGCCGGCTCTACAGGACGGGCTCTCTGGGCTTCCTCAGAGCCCAGGCAGGCTTAGCTCCAGCTGCACTTTGCCGGTTTCTGTGTCTCTACATATGGCATTTTCCTATGGAAGGAGCATTTCATAAGAGGCACCGCCCTTAGCTAGGAGCTTGCTGGTGGAGTCACAGCAGGGAGGGCAGATGCAGTGTGACCTGGGGCAGGGATGGGGCTGGGACAGAGGTCACGCTCTTAAAACAATAGCAGAGATAAAGGGCCCAAGGAAGCAGTCAGAACCCCTTCACCAGTGCCCCTGGGACCAGCTCCCGAGGCCGGAAGTAGCCCACTGGCTTGTCCTCGTTCTTTCTTGGCCTCAGAGGAGGAAAAGGAGCCGCTCCTAGTGTACTCCTCTGGGGGCTCCATTTCCCCTCCTCATGTGTCCCCCATCTCACTGTCCTCAGCCACAGGCCCTGAGAGCCTCCGCTTTTAAAGGGAAATGGAGGGAGGATCTACGTGCCCCCTGGCTTCTCACAGTGCCCACTTCGTTGTTTAGGTGCTGCTCACTCCCGACCTCACTCAGCAGGCATGTGCTGGCTGCTGCCTGTACGTGGGTACATCCAGGGCTGAGCCAGGTGGAGGATCTTCTGCTCTCGGCCCTTCAAGTTCATCGCCCGTTTGCTGCTGCTTAGAAGATAGTGGACGGGTGTCCCAGACACCCCATGACTGCTGGAGTCACCTCTCCTTTCCTGAGGGTGAGGCTCAGCAGCTCCACAGGCCCCAGGGGCCCTGTCTCCTGGCCTCTACCTGCTTAGCCAACTCCTGACCCCGTGCAGCTTCAGTGGGGCCCTTCTCCTGGGCCTTGGCAGCACCAGCAGTCAGACCAGTTGCCCAGGTTGGGGTGACATTCCTGGTGGCACCACGTGGGATCTGCCCACAGCTGCTTTCACCAGCTCCCCAGAGGGCCCCGTGGCTTCCCCACGTCCCCGGTGTATCCCTCGCCCATCCCTGGGGCATCCCTTCATTCCACCCACACTCTGCCAGGCGCTGCACTCAGGGGCACTGCTGTCAGGGACTCAGCTTTGCTTTCTTGGTAACATCTTCTGGTTTCCAAATGACCCCTCATGTGTCTCAGTGTGTCACCCTCACTATTGACTTCTGTATCATTAACACCTGGTGCCCGGGCTCCACCACAAATATTTGTTGACCAAATGAATGAGGATGCGTGGGAAAGAATCGCCTGGGGAATGGACGTGTGAGCCGGGCCATAAGAAGAGGCAGGGGTTTCTAGGTGGGTAACGGGCTGGGAGAGGACAGGCAGAACAAAGGCTTGGGGGTGTGAGAGAAAGAGCTTGGGTGTTGGGGGGCCAGGCAAGGGTTCCATTGGCTGACGGGGAGAGGAGCACACCCTGGGAGTGAAGATGGGGTGAAACTGACAGGACAGGGGGTGAGCCGGAGAGTCTGAGGGCCTGAAGGACACGAGGGGTTTTGGACTTCAAACTGGGAGAGGCCAGCGGTGATTTTTGAGAAAGGGAATGCACCATTTTATTATTAATGTGAGGTCAGTTCCTGAGGCTGTGGGTAGAATGTGGACTCTAGGGGAGAGGAAAGGAATTTTTTGAAGGCTCTTGTGATAGCCTGCTTTAAAAACAACATTTGATGACGTCCTAAGAAGGGATATGGGGCCAGCTAACCTAAAAATACACCATGACGAGGAGAACAATGGGTCTTCCAATCATTCTGTTATTTACATAGAATCAGAGCCTGTGTTCCCAGCGGGCTCACCTGTGATTCTCGTGGCAGTGCTTGTGTGTATTTAACTAGACATTTCTTCTTGCTTTATAAAAATAATTTGATTTTCTCATGGTCTGTCCATGCAGCCATCAGAATATAATTACTCAGGAAAAAACGTGAGTCTCTTAGGCTTGTTTATCAGATGGCACATCCACCTTCCTGGGCAAATGAAACACCTGATTTTTGTTAAGCCAAGCTGTGTGCGATATTTGTCACACAATTATGTGGATATTTCCAGCATACCTGCCAGGAAAAAAGAGACCTTAGGGGCTCTGACGCTTGCCAGCGTATTTATGCATGTCAGCGGCGGCATGCCTCTCCCCGAACCTTATCTGTTCTGAAGGCAGTGGATGCGAGAAGTGAAGTCTCTGTAGTCTGTGTTTATATTTGGCATCTGATGGGAGGCATCATCAATCAAGTGAAAGGACACTGAAACCGTGCAGCACATGCCCTGAGCAAGCATGCAGGCACACACACTGCATACATGCACATGGGAACACACACTGCATACATGCACACAGGCACATATACTGCATAAATGCATCCAGGCACACACATTTCATATGTGCACGCAGACACACAGTGCATACATGCAGTAGGCACACACATACTACATATGTGCATGCAGACACACACTGCATATGTGCACACAGGCACACTGCATAGGTGTAGTAGGCACACACACTGCATACATGAATGCAGACACACATGCTTGCATACATGTGTACACACACATATACACATACCCCATTCTTGGAACTAAGCAGCAGGTTGAGGATTTGACCCCCAGGATATTATTCCTGGAAGGCTTTTGAAATCATGTAGGCCAACGGCTCATGTTATAGATAAGGACACTCACTGTGGCCCAGGGAGGGGAAGAGACGGGCCTATAGTTACTCTGCAAAGGAAAGGCAGTGGGGGCGGGAGACGGGGCTGGAACTCGTGGTGGCTAAATCACATCCTATGGAGCACACAACCAAGACAGTTCCTTTATAGCAAAATGTCTGTTTCAGGCCGCGCTTCAGACTGTGGTGCTGGCTTCTGCTGGGTCCTAGTCTCAGCTGGGAATCCCGACTTCAGACAACGCTGGCTGTACCATAATTCTGGTTCCAAAAAGAGGCGCTGGGCACATCCTCAGGACTGGTTCTTACATAGGCCGGATTCCATCCCACCCACCAGTTCCTGGGGCAAACGTGGATGAAAACTGTCCTGGAGGAAGGTGTCCTAAGGCCATTGCCTAATATTCTAAGATTTTTATATAAACGTCTGTTGAACTCCCAGAATATGGCAGACAGATGACCTCCCAGGTGCCTTTTCCTACACAATATCCTTTTGTTGCTCCCCAGCCCTAGGGGGCGGTTACTGTCGTCACACCAGTTTCAGAGGAGATGCCTGCATGGGTGTGGCTTCTGGTCACACAGGTGCCGCTCACCAATGGCATTGTGTTGTGTGAACAGAGAAGGTGTCCTGGAGGTTGGTGGCCTTTGAGTTATACTAGGAGGATTTGGAAAAGTAGATAAAAGTGTATGGAACCTTCTAGAAGAGAGAGGGAAGGGAGACTTGCAAACACAGGCAAGAAGAGTGTGCTTGTTGCGAACAATAGAACACGATTTTGTGCGGAGCCCAGAAGCCGGGCTGACAGGCTCACCAAGAAGCCCGCCCTGGACGTCTGCACGGGACTGGCCTGCGCACGGTCCAGGGAAGGTGCCCCGCATTGAGGAGGCTGGTCTCGGGGAGCAGCGGCACAGAGCCTGCAAGAGTGGGGACACCGTCTGTGGGCCCAGCCTGTGCTCATGGCAGGTCAGATCGGCTCCCATCGGCTCAGCACTCTCTGGGTCAAGTCCCGTCTCCAGGAGGGAGGCCACCCTTGGGTCTCAGGCGGTGGGAGACCTCCCCCTCTGCAGACGGAGCCCTGGTCATGCCTGAGGGCTTTGCTGACAGGGGCGGCCTGACCATGGTGATCTGAACGGAGGAAGGGTGTTCCAAGGGAAGGGGCTGGACGGGTAGCGTAGTTTCCTTACGGGCAAATGACGACTATAGGGGTGGGTATTTGCTGATCAGGGTAGTTGTGAGGTTTAAACAAAGGACTCTCTCTAAAATGATAAGAAAAGTGCCCAGTGTGCTCAAGGCTGCTCTGAGTATATTATCATCATCAGGCTGACGAGGCCACATGTGCTTGTGAGCATGCTCAAGTGGGGCCAGAGGACCGACCCTGTGGCCCTAGCGTTTGGATTTATCTCTGAGACAACAGACACGACAACATTCGTGCTTTGGAAAGTGCCCTGTGGCGAAGGCCTGGGTGGTGGGTAGGAGGGGGCACATCTAGAGGCGGGGAGAGCGTGAGAAGTGGGCCCTCACCAAGCCTGTGGCAAGGAGGAGAGAGGGGCCAGTTTGGAAGTGGTCCAGGGGCAGTGCCCATAATCTTGACTGTGGATTGGATGTAGGCTGTGAGCAGAGGTGAGTGGAGACCATCAGCTTTTTATTAGAACAACAGTGGCTCAGACCCAGGGGCCTTGCACCCCGGAGGAGGGCAAGGTTCAGTGGGAGGGTGGGGGTCAGACGTGGCTAGGGGATTGGGGAGGTGGCCTGGGGGAAGACCATGCCTCTAGTTACCCATGGAGCAATATCCGACAGGCAGATGGCCATGTGGGCTGAGCAGGGAGCTTGGGGAGGCCTGGGGCTGGAGGGGAGATGGGTCTGGTCCTCTGGACCCCAGGAGAGTATGTATGCAGAGTCTCAACTGGGAGAAATTTTCTCCCCAGGGGACATGTGACAATGTCGAGAGGCATTTTGATTGTCCTGTCTGGTGGGTGCTACTGGCTTCCAGTGGGCAGGGACCAGGGATGCTGCTAAACATCCTACAGTAGACAGGACAGCCCCTCAACACTCGTCCACCCCAAATGTCAGCAGTGCCCAGTATGAGAACCCTAATGCAGAGCAAAAAGGGAAGGTCCCCAAGGTGGGGGCCAGAGAAACACCCCCATCTATGGGACACAGGGAGCTTGAATGTCTCCTGATCCCAAGGAGCACTCTGACACCCTGGAGAGGTTAATGGCCTCCAGGCTGCGATAATGACAACCCACAAGCCGCTATCACAGCTCCACAGCTTGCATTTAACGAGGCAGCCACAGGAAAAGATTCACGAGTAAAAGATTCACCACGCCAGGAAGTGTGTCTTCCGTCCTTGTTCGCTGGGTCCTGACTCAGAGCACAGACCAGCGGCCACCCTGACCGGTTCCCTTTGGACCTTAGCGGGTCCTCCCACCTCCCCTCCCTGCTCTGTCTGCTCCAGGCCGCAAGGTTAGGTCCTGATTCTGTGCCTTTTGTGCTTTTTCTCTGTCCACGCCCCCTTTTACTGCCCATCTCATCAAAAGCAAAAGTAGGAAGAGAGAAGATGGGTTTGCTCTGCAGCAGGATTTGACTTTGGGCCAAGAAGGGGGTGATCGCTGCAAAGCAGAGGTCGGCTATTTGGAGAACGTTGTGAACGATTTTTCCCATCGCCAAGTGATCTTACATACAGGGGTGGGCAAAAGTGGGTCAACAACAATAATTATTATAATTATAATAAATACAACAATGAATACAGAAATAATGCTACAGGAATAAATGTTGTGTTTCGTGTACTTGCAGCTGTAAATCTACCTTTGTCCACCCTGTGTGTTCTGTCTCCTGCGGTCCGCGTGCTGGGAGTGAGGGGGTGGGTGCTGTGACTGGGCTCACATGGACCCTCGGCTGCTCCTAGTACATCTGTCTGATGGGCAGAAGGTGCATGAGAACCTGGGCGAGGGACGGTTGGATGGGCCTGTGGCTTAATGCATGGGGTTTGGGTGGATTTGGGGTGCCACAGTAGCTGTGCTGTCACAGTGCTTGCTCACTTGCTCAGAGGGGGGCTGTTTACTGCCATGAAATCTGCCTGCTGGGGGAGGTGAGCAGCACCTTCCTCAGCGGCCTCCCTCCTATCCCTCAGGGGCTGCCTCCTTTGCTCTCCCTGCCTCTCTGCATTCTTGTTCCCCCTGATGTCAGCTCCCCGGCTCTCCCCACGAGCTGCCACTACCTCTGCTCCAGGACACCAGAAGGTGCCCTTGTCCTGGGTCCAAATCCAAAGTCTCTTCTCTTCTCCACTACTGGCAAGTGGTGCATACACTTTGAGCAGGTTTTCTACTCTCTCAGCCTCAATTTTTTAATCTGTAAAAAGGGGGCAACACTAGTATAACCCACCTTCTACGGCTAACAAGAGGGTGACAAGAATTTGGAATATGGAATCAGGGGACTCAGTTTAGTTTCCAGTTTCCCTATAGCTTAGTTCAGGGATATGGGGACGTTCTCCTAGCCTTGGGCTCTTCATCTTTTTTTTTAAAAAAATATTCTTATTCAATGTATTTAAACTAAAAAAACAACAACAACAACACAAAACAAAACAAAAAATACCAAGTCATTTAGTAATTTTTCAAATCCCCAACCCCCTGCCTCTGGCAGTCACCATCCTGTTCTCTGTACCCATGAGCCTACATTGTTTTTTAGATCCCCCATATTAGTGAGATCATTTGATATTTGCCTTTCTTTGTCTAATTTGTTTCACTTAGCACAATACCCTCAAGGCCCATGCATATTGTTGATGCTGTTTTATGTCTGAATAATATTTTATTGTGTATATATATCACAATTTATTTACCTATTGATGGACACTTAATTTGTTCCCACACACTAGCCACTGCAAATAATGCTGCAATGAACATGGTGGGCACTATATTTTTTTGAGTTAGTGTTTTTGTTTTCTTTGGAAAGAAGTGGAATTCCTGAGTCATGCAGTAGTTTTATGTTTAGTTCTTTGAGGAACCCCCATACTGTTCTCCACAGTGGCTGCACCAATCTGCATTCCCACCAGCAGGGCATGAGGGCTCCCTCTTCTCTAAGTCCTCCCCTGCGCTGATGATTTCTTGTCTCCTTAATGATAACCATGCTAACAGGTATGAGGTCATCTCACTGTGGTTTGGATTTGTGTTTCCCTGATGATTCCCTGGGCTGCAGCTTTGCCTAAAACTTAGAGGGTGAGGTTCTTTCCTAGAAGGCACGAGTGTGCTGACAAGGGGAACATTTGGATTTGGCTGGATCGAAGTCCCCACGTCAAAATGAAAATTGTTGCCTTTTATTTCCTAGTAATGTGCCCAACAGACACCCTTGCCCGCCTACTCAATTCTGGAGTGTCCTTGGCCCTTCCCTATGTTTCTTGTCTCATTCCCACTTCTCACACCATTGCTGGTTGGGTCCCCACCATAAGAGTGGGGCCAGGTAGTGGCTGCAGAAGAGAGGGATGGAGCGAGCTGGCAACGGGAGTTGAAGGGAGAGGCTGAATGACCTGCTTAGAGCCAAAGAGCCAATGGGGGGGCAAAGCAGATGGCACCCAGACCCTGGCTCAGCATCCACTGCTTCTCGCCACACTACAACCCACTTATTGTGGGTGAATTTTCTCTCTTTCCAAACTCAAAATACATCAATTTTCACACTTAAAAAAATTTTTAAAAAATATATTTTATTGATTTTTCACAGAGAGGAAGGGAGAGAGATAGAGAGTTAGAAACATCGATGAGAGAGAAACATCGATCAGCTGCCTCCTGCACATCTCCCACTGGGGATGTACCCGCAACCCAGGTACATGCCCTTGACCGGAATCGAACCTGGGACCTTTCAGTCCGCAGGCCGACGCTCTATCCACTGAGCCAAACCGGTTTCGGCCACACTTAAAAATTTTTGATTCTGTGGGTCTTTATGTATGGACAGGGCAAAACGGGGCTCAATATATAAAGAAGGGAGGAAGAGGAAATAGCATTTATGTTGTGCCGGCTGCATGCCTGGGACTATGTGGGGCATTTCCCATGGTTTTTGATATGATCTTGATAACAATCACTTGAGGCATCTGCTCCTGTTCCTTTTTACTGGCGAAGAAACCAGAACTTTAAAAAGTCAGTTACTTGCCCAGAGATTGGCAGAAAGTAAGAACAGAACTGGTTCTGCTGCTTTCTGATCACGGAGTTAAAGATCTATCGTCTGAGAGCTTCCATGGTTAGGGCTGGAGGATAACCACGACCTCCCCTCCCCAGTCTCTCTCCGTTCATCGTTCATTCATTCATGTATTCATTCATTCTGTAAATACTTGATGAGCAGTTACTCTATGCCAGGCACTGTTCTACGCACAGGGGATGTAGCAATGAGCCAAAGAATGATTCAAGTCTTTCTCTTCGTGGAGTTCAAATTTTAATGGGGGCTGGGGAGGGAAGTGAAGGAAGGACTAATAAATAAAATGACAGGTTGAACTATTTGAGCTTGCTAATAACCCACCATTTTGACCTATAAAAAGAGCCATTTTATATAGTTTAATAAGTAAAGTATGAAGCTGGTGATAAGTTCAATGGAGAGAAATAAAGCCAGAGTGGGGGGAGGGGGAGGGAGCCCACGGTTAGAATGTGCTACTTCTCTATGGTGTTGAAAAGGGTCTTTCTCGCATGTGCATCGGAGCACGCACACACTTGTCTCCATCAACAATCCCAGGCCCGAGAAACAGCCCTCTCCCTCCAGGGTACTCCAGGTCCCCCAGCTCCACCTCCGTCTCTCCACCTCTGTCCCTCCGTCGGACCCAGGGCTCCCAGACACAGGCTGCTCTGTCTGCCCGGGCAGCTGGCCCTGGGTGAAGCCGCCTCCCGCTTTGTCTGCCAGCCCTCAGGTCCAGCTGGAGTGCCAGGCCTCAGCGCGCCTTCCCGAACGTTGCCCTCCTTCTCCCAGACGTTTTAATTGCTCCCTCCTCTGCACTCGCACACCACTTTATTATAACACTTAGAACGGCTCTTCTTTTTAGAAGATGCCGTGATTTATTCTTGTGCCTTATTAATGGTCTTATTCCCAGTGGCTGGTGCAGAGCCTGGTTTGAAACAAGACTCACACAGGCTTGCTGAGTGAATGAAGGAGGAAGGAATGCTGAATGGGTGCTGCCGGGGGTGGGGAATCCGGGAAGGTGGGGGCTTTAGGGGAAGGCTAATGGAAGCAGATCTTGAAGATGGGGGGGGGGGGCATCCAAGGGAGAGGAGAGGGAGGCCCATGCACAGCTAGCCCAAGCCTGCCCACACCTATTCACACCTGCCCATGCCTGCCACTCCCATGCCACCATCTGGCACCACTTCCTGTCTTCCAGTCTCACTAGACTTGCTTTTCCTACTGCCATGAAAGCTCTTGTCCTCACCTCCTTCTCTGCATCCTCCCAGAGCTGCATATCCTTCAGGGAGGTCTCTCCCAGCAGCCCCGTGTGGGTAGCTTGCCCTGGACACCCGCCTGCAGTGCCTAGCTCTTCCCTGGGCAACCTCCTCACAGCTGATGCCTGCTGGGCAGGAGCACGCAGAGGCTGAATAGATGGCTTGGGACCAGCCTGCCTGCGTTTGAATCCTAGCTGCGACCTTGGGAAGGTTGGTTGTCTTTCAGCCACTCCTCTGTCATTGTGCTGTAAGTGGGGTCATCTTTGTCCGGACCCAGGACGCACTGGAAAACTGCAGGATCTAACACACATTGTGCCAGCCCTGGGCCAGCGCCCTGTGAGCG